>NC_091127.1:16075000-16255000 GCF_040183065.1 Periplaneta americana
AAGGACTGCTACCAGATGTATAATTACTACATTTCGGCATGGTCGAGCATAAAATATATACTAGGCCTACGTATTGTATGTTACTTTGTGGGATAGCAAAGTGCAACTTCATACTTTACAATAACTTTTATTTGTACTGGCAACTCGTAAATTATTACTCCATACTCTTGTGAAATAGGCCCCAATAGTTAAGTGCATTGGTTTATATATGCTCTCAGCACGCGCTTTCAAGTGTATGCGAGGCGAGGTGGTTCCTAATATGCGACAGCTTAAGGAAATATCTTACCGTTCTTGGAAGCACGCTGATAGCGCTCGCGTGGACAGCGAGAGTGACAAGATTCCAAGAAGGAATTTGAAATAAACTCAATTACTCGAAAATCGAATCAAGACGTCTTTCGCTGAAAGGTACGTATCACACATTTTTATTGCAGTAGACAAGAGCTTGAATTATTCTTAAGTGCTTTGTTTTTATCCTTTGCTAATTAAAGGTTGGGCTCCTATTAAGCGACTGAGGCCGGTGCCTAATATGGGATAGTGTCGCATATTTGGAACACGTGTCGCATATTAGGAACCACTGACTCACATTTTGAAAAACTTGTCCAAGTAGAGATTTGACTTGACGCGGATGTCTAACCTGCGCTCAGAATATCAAACAACGCGTTCTTTGTATTTGTTTTGAAGATAGTGACATTGCGTAGTTTATGATCGAAACAGTTTTCATTATTTATTTATTTGCTTGTTAAATTTCATAACCTAAGCCATAATCGTGAGAGGAGAAGATTTGGAGTTGAAGACCAGCAAAGGATTTGGAAGAAAGCGTTCGTGTTCCAATTAAGATAGTGTCTCAACATAGCCTAAAGATATTTTCCTATCTGGTTGATTTTCAATTTAAATTACATATCACAACTAGTGGCTTGTGCAGCAAATGCTGCTGCAAACTAAGTTCGTTAGACGTTCAAATAAAAATTTTTCAGATTTATTTTAAATGAAGAATGCTTGTCTTTTTGATAGTTATTTGCTTCCATAATAATGAAACATACTCCCTCTGAATGGATTTTTTTAGGCCAAATACTTTTTATTGAACCTATCCAACATCAGTTTTTGAGTTTCAACGCGAGAACACAAGTATCAATGTCAGGACGATAGCAGTAGCTATTTCAGGTCATTGTGGATTGTAGGCGAAAGTTAAAAAAATGTCAGGTTTGCTAAGCTTTCGAACAATAGCATTTTCGTATAGCTGCTGCATGTAGAACTTGAAATGTAGAGCGTAAATCCTACTAAGAGATCTTGCTGAAATTATCTGGAGACTACAAAATTTTCTAGGCCTCTTATTCTATCAGTAAGTAATACCTTTTGATCTTTCCTTAGGAACTGTAATTTTTGCGATCTCTCGAGCCAATACTGAAGACAATGACACATATAAATATCTATACTACACCGCCATTAAGTATATCAAAAAGACCCAACCCCACTGGGTTAATAAGTATAAAAATATTTGATTTTTAATAATAATATTATTATCTTACTTAAGTTTTGTAGTTATATATAGCAGCCACTCAGTAAATTATAGAAATGAAGATCTAAATTAAGATATTCTCTACATTTACTTACATAACCTCAAAACATTTCACTTTCATATCATCAATATAGCATCAATATTATGTACAATTAATGAAAAACAGATGAATCATGATATTAACTGTAATAATATTTAATTTCTAATGGTAATAATGTCATCAAACCACCTCAAGTTTCGTAGATTTGAATATCCAATACACAGCTGTACTCAGAAAATTATACACTGCAGAATCAGTTTTTAATAACAAATTGAATTGAGCTCTAAATATGTCGGCAATCCTGCAGGTCATGGCCTTCGTGTAATAGCCTATTGTTTATTATAGTGTGTGTTTTGTTCTGAAATTCAATCAAGTCGGCCGTGATTCAATAAAATTAGTACTCAAAACTGACAACAGATGGATTTTGGAAAAAAGGAAAATTATGTAGGAAAATTGACATTTCACTGAAAACTACTACTTTTCCGAAAAACTTTAGGTTCCAAGCTTCAAAATGAGGGGCCATTTATTAAAATTCGTTCAGCCGTTTTCCCGTAATTTCCATTACCAGTTCAAATTATATATATATATATATATATATATATATATATATATATATACATATATATATATATATATATGTTTTGTTCTCATCTTGTTTTCAGCTAAGCGACTTTGTTTTCCTCAGTGATTTGGTAGTTACTGTGCTTATTACTGTATCTGAAGCTGGCGGAGTCAACTTAGCCGAGAGCTTTGGGTTTTTAGATTTTTAATGGACGATCAGATATCTTAAAAGTCGTCAGATAAATTCTTCCTTCATTGAAGAGTCGTATACAAGTAGAAATTGAGAGGGGTCCACACCTGTGGAGTAACAGTTAGCGCATCTGGCGCGAAACCAGGTGGCCCGGGTTCGATTTCCGGTCGGGGCAAGTTACCTGGTTGACGTTTTTTCAGGGGTTTTTCCTCAACCCAATATCAGAAAATCCTGGGTAACTTTCGGTGCTAGATCCCAGACTCATTTCACCGACATTATCACCATCTCATTCAGACGCTAAATAACCTAAGATGTTGATAAAGCGTCGTAAAATAACCTACTTAAAAATTTGAGAGGGAATAGTTAAATACAAAAGTTCTGTTGCCAGTATGAATGGCGCGAAACCAGGTGGCCCGGGTTCGATTCTCGGTCGGGGCAAGTTACCTGGTTGACGTTTTTTCCGGGGGTTTTCCTCAACCCAATATGAGCAAATTCTGGGTTAACTTTCGGTGCTGGATCCCAGACTCATTTCACCGGCATTATCACCTTCATCTCATTCGGACGCTAAATAACCTAAGATGTTGATAAAGCGTCGTAAAATAACCTACTTAAAAATTTGAGAGGGAATAGTTAAATACAAAAGTTCTGTTGCCAGTATGAATGGCAAGGTATGACAAACAAAGCTTTATAAATTGCTTAAAAATAAATGTGAGGGGCCGTTTTGTCAGGCTTTGGAACACACGTGCTTGACGTGGCTTTTTCTGATCCTTCACATTTTGTTATCTAGGCCAGCAGACTAGATGTAAATATTCTATCTTCGACCTTGAGAATCATACTGAATTTGTAATTGCAGTTATTTTATGAATTTCTACTAACAGTTACTTTAAGAATTTCTCACAAGTGTTCAAAGAGAGCATAACCAGATCATGGTAGATAGCGTTTGGCTAGTGTCGCTGATGCAAAGCAAGATGTGCCTTCACTAGCGACAAGTAGGAAGACTAGTCAAGTATAGATAGAACAAAACATGTTAAGATGTTTTCCTAACCTATTTTTTCTATATTATAGATTGTATTGACAGATTTTTGTGCGAGCAGATAAATTATAGTTTGTAGTAGGCGTATATATCCACTGTACACTTTCAAAGGGAGTTTCGACTTGATGTTGTGTAAAGAAAATAAATCTGGTTACCAAGTTTTAGATTTACTACACGTAAAGACCACGAGATTGCTTAGCATCTAGTTTTCGCATGCTGTACCATTTTTGCTATTCTGAGTACATATATGTCTGTGGGGTACCTCTGAATTGTAATTCCACAGGTCTTTTTGATGGACAATGTAGGAAAAAAGAAGGAAATTTGAGAGTGGGATCAACAAATTGGTAGAAATCAGTGTATTCGAGACTGGTTAATATTGTGTCAAGTCAAACCTCTACGTGATTACATACATAAATTGTCACATATGTAACGTCATTAATTTCAGGAAATTATTCTTTGAGATATTTAATAGTACATTATGCAACGAGCCTATAATGGTAGTAATTAAGAAACGAGTATATTTGTTTGTGAAACGAGCGCAAGCGAGTTTCATAATTTTCATACTAGCGTCTTAATTACCGTTATAGGCAAGTTTCATACGACTTTTTATGCTCGACCATATTTCTAACTTGAAATTATTCATAAGTATTCATGTTATGGTTATGTAAGTGAGGAGCGGAACTGACCTAAATTGTGAGATGTGCGCAAACGCGAAATTATTGATTTTTTTTCGAGGAACAATAATGTCATTGACCTTGATATAATCTAGAGAATAACATGAACATTAATTTTGATATAACCTGGAAATTGATTTAGAATTGAAAAACGAGATTACAAATTGAATTTATTTGAATATTATTTACAATTAACGCTAATTATTACAGTATTGGATTTCCAGCCTCCGTGATGTTTCCCTAGTTATCTTTCGATTGCATATCCGAGAATAATAAAAAACCTGAACTTTAATGAATAGGTGTATTTTAATGACATGCATTAAAGGACTGCTACCAGGTGTATAATTACTGCATTTCGGCATGGTCGAGCATAAAAAAGTTTAATACAACTTTGCTAGTTTTTGCTTCCTTTTCAAGATAAAAGTTGTTTTATATGAAACATTTCGTAGCATATTTTGGGATAGCCGTTGATTTAATTCTCAATATGCTTAGTCAATTTAAGACAGCAATGTATTGTGATAGTAAATGATGAAAGAATTTTACTTTTACCCTTTAAGTGTGCAGAAATTTGACCAGAATAAATGTAACTTTTCGTTCTGCAAAGGAATTCTACAATGTTACATTTTTTCGGATCAAATTTCTGCTCATTTAAATGAGAAAAGTAAAATTCTTTCAATCGTTTATTATCATAATACACTGCTCTCTTAAACAGACTGAGTATATCGGGAATTCAATCAATGGCGTTCCCAAAACACGCAAGGAAATGTTTCATATAAAACAATTTTTCCATGTTGAATCTTTCGTACACTACTTCAACACTTGAATATAAATAATACCAGGACAATGGTACACAGATTACTCAACATACTCATGAGCCAACAACACTGCAAAGAAGTAGTGAACACAATCAAATACATAGCACAAGAAAATGGTTACAACCCAAACATAATAGACAACATCATAAGGAAGACAAAACAAAAACTCAACAAACACACAAAACACAGCACAAACACAAGAACACAAGAAATACATCACACTAACATACGAAAATAAAAACACACACAAGATCGCATCCTCATTCAGAAAACAGAAATACAACATAGCATACAGAACAGAAAACACACTAAAAAGACATCTCAACACACAAACAACAACAAACAAATAAATACAACCACACAGGCGTATACAAACTCACATGCAATAGTTGCGACAGTTTCTACATTGGACAGACAGGCAGATCATTCCAAACTCGGTACAAAGAACACATTAAAGCAATAACCAGAGGACACAATACATCTACATATGCCGAACACATAACTAATGCTAACCACACATACAATAACATAAATACAGACATGGAAATCCTACACATACAACCCAAAAACCAAAAAATCAACACAGTAGAACAATATGAAATATACAGACACACTAAAACGCACCCTGATAAAATTCTCAGTACACAGATCAATTTCAGAACACACACACTATTTGACACCACATTTCAACACTTTCCAACAATCGAACGCACCCACACAACAGGCAGCGAAGTTCGAGATGAAGCCGAATCTAGTAGGCTCTGAGGATGGTGTGAAGAAGCACCGAAACAGCTGTAAGCCGCACATGCTTACACAATTAACACGAGTAAGATCGCCATTTAATCAATTATTTATAAACCATTTTTGTTTTGAAAAAGAAGCAAAAACGAGCAAAATTGTATTAAACTTTATGTTTGAAATATCGCAAAGAATAACTGCCTGAAATTAATGACATTACTAACGGTTCATTCTGTATATTAAAATATATGTAGTTACTACATAATGTGTTGAATATCCACTGTTCACGAGCGGACGAAAGTCTCAAGAGCCGCTTCATTTCTATAGCTCGACTAAAAAGAAAAACACTCATGTGACTTCAAAAGACTTTTAAGTACTTTTATATTAATTTCCGTGTCCTGGCGAGAAATGGAGCTCTTGAGACATTCGGGACCTCGAGAATGGTTTTCGTGTAAGGTTTCCATCAAAACTTCATTTTTTATTCTTTCAGAATGGTTGCCATGAAGAAAACCCATAAGTGAGGCGCTCTCCAAGCAACGGAACCTCAGGGAATGAAGTATGTGAATTGTGTTGTGTTGTTGACATTCAGGTGACTACCGTGTGTAAAGTGAAGTTTATGTAATGTGAAGGTAGAATAAAAATGAATGAGAACAACTTGTTTTCTCAATGACTATCACCTTAATGATGGATATAGTACCAGGAGATTTTCGGCTAATTACCTTGTTGGGTTTTGTCCGAAGTTTTCTGTAACTGTGAGGATAATGTCAATCTCATGGCTACTCTCGGTCATATCTGGATATCATCTCATTATCAGCAATTCCACCGGAACCCACATAACCTCACAGTTGATACAGCGTATTTAAATAGGCTCTATGGTGTATGTAATCAACCGGATGCTGTATTCCATCGTGATTTTTATTTGTACCTAACATGGCATGTAATCCCCATTTCAGTTTGGTTGATAGGCCTTTCCCCTCTACTCACACTCTCTACCGCCAGTGAAGGGGAAGATGCTACAGTCCATCTTACTAACGTTCGACTAATTGACTTTCAACATAATGGCAAATTTTATTATTGAAAATGTTTACCAGTAAACTATATTTTGAAAAACTATACTAAGCGTTTATATTTCATTTTATTGCTATTTTTATCAACTGACACATTAAAGAGCTGCTGACAGCAAAAGATAAATGTTTTCTCCACCGCTAGTTGCTACTCTACAGCGTACACAATGGAACAACCTGCACTGTGTGACTCCCCCCCCCCCCGACTTTATAATACAAACTAACATTCCTTAATTTAATTAATTATCAGTTGAAAATATTGTAAGAACAACACTAACATATACTCAAATATGAAATTGTCAAACATCTGTGTCGCTGTATTTTATATTCACTTATGTACTTTATTTAAGATTTTGTTTTCTTGTATGTATAGCTTGGGGGGTGCAGGTGTAAGAGGTAACAGCTGCCGCTCTATCACTGACGAACTCAGGACAAATAGAAGGGGAAAGAAATGCCTTCTCATCCTCTCAACTTGTATGAAATGTCGTTTAGATAGCTTATAGAAAATACCTTCAAACAAAATCCGTTAATGATGAAATAGTTTATAAACATAAAAGGGCGATAGCTAACAGAGAAATTAGAAAACGACACAGGCAATCATGGAAAGAGTTTATATCTCTTTTAGAAACTGACATTTATAAAATGAAACCCAATACATATAAAATTTTAAAATACATGAACAGAGACATAAAGGAATCCGCCAAGATAAACCCTTGCCCCAAAATAGAAACATTCCTAGACTTTTACAAAAACTTATGGAACAATCCTACTTTTGATTCAAAATTCTGGGACACAAAAAACCCAGATGAACAATGCATTACAAAAGAAGAACTGCAAGAAGCATTAAAGAAGACGAAAAATAGTAAATCACCTGGAGAAGATAACCTAAATTCAGAATTGTATAAATATGCAGGAGATCTATTTCAAGAAAGATTACTAAGATTTCTAAACAGAATATATCTGACTGCCACTTTACCGGAAGAATGGAAAAATAGTGTAATTATTCCCATATATAAAACAGGAGATAAACAGAATGTTGAAAACTATAGAGGGATTAGTATCCTCAACACATGTTATAAGATATTTAGTAGGATTTTAAATGAAAAATTAAAAAAAACATGCTGAAACTTTCCTTCTGGAGTGTCAAAATGGCTTTAGAAAAGGAAGATCATGTGTAGATCCATTATTTAGTATCAAACTATTGTTGGAAAAAAGAAGAGAATTTAATTTAGAAACCCATATAGCTTTTATTGATTTTGTGAAAGCTTTTGATAAAGTCCGAAGAGACCTTTTATTCGACATATTACAAGAAAAAAATATTCCAAATTTGCTATTCCAAAATATAATAGAAATCTACACGGACAGCAAAATAAGTGTCAAAATAAATAACTGTATATCCGAAAGAAAATTAGTTAATAATGGAGTTCGACAAGGTTGTCCACTATCACCAACTTTATTTAATATTTATATAAATGAAATTATTTTAAAATGGAACCAAATCTACACATCAGGAATCAAAATAACCAGTGCTCTAACATTAAATACCTTACTCTATGCCGATGATCAAGTCATAATTTCCAATTCAGAGGATAATTTACAAAGAGGATTGTATACATTAAATGAAATATTAAAAGATTTTGGGATGGAAATTTCAGCACAAAAATCAAAAGTAATGGCATTTTTAGGACAAGACCCAGTGAGAAGTAAGATAATACACAATAACCAATGCCTCGAACAAGTGCAAAATTTCAATTATCTGGGTTGTGAAATATCTTATCAAAATGAAAAAGATGTGAACAAGAAAATTACCAAATTTACACAAATTCTAGGAATAATAAACAATACATTAAAAGCTAAATTAGTACAAAAATCTACAAGAATAAAAATATATAATACACTAGCATTACCCACCCTTCTATACGGAAGCGAGATTTGGACATTAAAGAAAAAAGACATGAACAGAATCAAAGCAACGGAAATGAAATTTTTCAGGAGAAAAGCAGGATATACTCTTTTAGACCGAAAAAGGAATGAAGAAATTTTAGAACAATTAGAAGTAGAGTCAGTAGAAGAAAAAATCACCAGATACAAATTCAATTGGCTAGATCATGTAAGAAGAATGGAAAATTCAAGAATCCCAAAAATTATGATGCAATATAAACCTAGAGGACATCGTCGACCAGGAAGACCGTTAAGAAGACTGCTAGATGTGGCCGAAACAGGTCTACAGAGGCCTAATTCGTGAAGGATGATGATGATGACGATATTTGATATATGTTCTGTTTGCTTGTTATACGAAATATCAGGAGAAAACATTAAGATGCTGCAAAGAGAGTTTTGCGGAAACACGTTTTCACTATGCATTTTCGGTTAACTGACTTATGCCGCACCCTGAATTTTGTGTACAACTATAGCTGACGAAAGAGAAAAAATCATGGAGAGCCGTGTCAATCATGTGTGTTCAAACAGTCTGACAAGAACGCTTCTCAAATCCATATTCAATTTATTAAGCTATTTTGAAAATTTTTTCTTATGCCTTAGTGTTGCTATTAGAAGGTAAATTGTATTTATAACTTCCTTTGCAGAAGGGTGAAGTGCATCAGTTATTAATAGATTTCAAAAAGGCATATGACTCGGTTAAGAGAGAAGTTTTATATGATATTCTTATTGAATTTGGTATTCCCAAAAAACTAGTTCGATTAATTAAAATGTGTCTCAGTGAAACGTACAGCAGAGTTCGTATAGGTCAGTTTCTGTCAGATGCGTTTCCAATTCACTGTGGGCTAAAGCAAGAAGATGCATTATCACCTTTACTTTTTAACTTTGCTCTAGAGTATGCCATTAGGAAAGTTCACGATAACAGACAGGGTTTGGAATTGAACGGTTTACATCAGCTTCTTATCTATGCGGATGACATGACTATATCAGGAGAAAATTCACAAACTATTAGGGAAAACACGGAAATTTTACTTGAAGCAAGTAAAGAGATAGGTTTGGAAGTAAATCCCGAAAAGACAAAGTATATGATTATGTCTCATGACGAGAATATTGTACGAAATGGAAATATAAAAATTGGAAATTTATCTTTTGAAGAGGTGGAGAAGTTCAAATATCTTTCAGCAGCAGTAACTAATATAAATGATAGTCTACTCGGGAGGAAATTAAACAGAGAATAAATATGGGAAATGCCTGTTATTATTCGGTTGAGAAGCTTTTATCATCCAGTCTGCTATCAAAAAATCTGAAAGTTAGAATTTATAAAAGAGTTATATTACCGGTTGTTCTGTATGGTTGTGAAACTTGGACTCTCACTTTGAGAGAGGAACATAGGTTAAGGATGTTTGAGAATAAGGTGCTTAGGAAAATATTTTGGGCTAGGCGGGATGAAGTCACAGGAGAATGGAGAAAGTTACACAACACAGAACTGCACGCATTATATTCTTCACCTGGCATAATTAGGAACATTAAATCCAGACGTTTGAGATGGACAGGGCATGTAGCACGTATGGACGAATCCAGAACTGCATATAGAGTGTTAGTTGGGAGGCCAGAGGAAAAAAGACCTTTAGGGAGGTCGAGACGTAGATGGGAAGATAATATTAAAATGGATTTGAGGGAGGTGGGATATGATGATAAAGATTAATCTTGCTCAAGATAGGGACCAATGGCGGGCTTATGTGAGAACGGCAATGAACCTCCGGGTTCCTTAAAAGCCATTTGTAAGTAAATGGAAAGAGGAGCTCATTTAAATTCCTTCTGCACTGAGATATTTATTGTAGCTACAGCCCTACTTCAGTAGTTGTATTTCATATGTTCCAGAAGGGATACGAGTGCAATAAGAAATACCGTGCAGGAGAAAAAGAGCTAATTTTAGCTTCAGAATGCTCCCTGTAACCTAAAAGCAGTAAAATGTCGATTAGTCTTTTTTCGCTAGTACCTTTCTTGCTCTCATTCCCTCCTGTCACATCGCCGGTCACTGCGTAGCGATATTCGCGGAAAGTGAGCCACTCGCCTGCCTCGCCTCGCCGCATAGCTGCACGGTCCTTGAATCAACATGATCTCAATTATCACATTTGCTGAGCAACTAATGCCGGCCGGACGAGGGCAGAGCGTCACGTCGCGGGGCGTGGGCCCGCGTATCCTGCTCTGGCACCTGACGGCGCTGCTGCTATGTCGAAGTTCACAATTGTCTTTTTATTAATTCACAGTGTAGCATATTCTTTTAATGTATCTACTCTGTTCTCCCATAACTTGGAAAACTGCATGTGATCCTAGAAATCAAACAACTATAGTCGCGACGCTGTTATTCCCGGCGTGACTCCTCCTCTTTGCTTACGTCTTAGGAAGTGAAGGCTCTATAAAGTCTAGGTAGGTAGTATCGTTCGCCATTTTTGTTCTTTCGTTGCCGAGCTACCATACGAGGAATCTATTTGCCACACCGTTAAACATTATCATGTCGTAGCTCCTATGATAATAAATCAAACCCACTGTAGTTCAGTAAATAATTGAGCGGCAAATAACGTCTTCGTATGCTTTCTGCGAACGCCAACGAACAGCCAAAATGGCGGGCGATTATATTAAATATTTATCGAGCCTTAAGAAATGAATAACGTCTTCATCAGCGAATCACAAGACGCACACGTTTAAATGTAGCCGACCTGCAACGCGATTGGCTGCGGGAAATAGAGCGACGGGACTATATAATTCCTTCTTTTACACTTGGTTATATAACGTATAGAAATAGTATTGTAATGCTGCAGAATTAGGGTGAGAAATTCTGATGAGCTCATTAAAATTAGGGCCTACTTCTCGTTAACATCTCTGTGTTAATCCATTGTGAGTCAAAACCGTCGAAAAGTCGTTTAAAACTCCGTGCAAATTTTGAAGAGTTGGTGTGGCTCTGGACGCAAAGAAATCCGTAAGACATCCCTTGAGCTCATGAAACAGCTAACCACATTCTTTGTTAATGTGAAGTAGGCCGTTTTTTCTATTGTTGAGTTTCTGTTTTTATTGTCGTATATTTTTTAAAATTTTATTAGGTTATTTTACGATGCTGTATCAACATCTAGGTTATTTAGCGTCTGAATGAAATGAAGGTGATAATGCCGGTGAAATGAGTCCGGGGTCCAGCACCGAAAGTTACCCAGCATTTGCTCGTATTGGGTTGAGGGAAAACCCCGGAAAAAACCTCAACCAGGTAACTTGCCCCGACCGGGATTCGAACCCGGGCCACCTGGTTTCGCGGCCAGACGCGCTGACCGTTACTCCACAGGCGTGGACTATTGTTGTGTATTGTAGATGGTTTGTGTTCATGTAATGTTTATGATATTGATGATTGAGGAGGTGATGAATCATGGTATGTAAATTTCTAATCCGGAATTTATTTTTGTGACTGAGGGAAACCATGAAAAACTCCAGTCATATTGGTCGCCCACTGGGTTTGAACCCGGGACCTCTCGAATGCGAGTCTCAAACGTTACCATCTGAACCAGCTCGCTCGGTTTATATTACTTTTGCAACATAGTAAATAACAGATTCCTTCGCACCCTCATACGAGATTACGTTAGAAAAAAGCACAGTGTCTATTATGGTAGAACCACCGGCGTAGCTCAGTCAGCTGAGGCGCTTGCCTGTCGATCCGGAATTGCGCTCGGGCGCGGATTCGATCCCCACTTGGGCTGATCATCTGGTTGAGTTTCTTCCGGAGTTTTCCCCAACGTAAGGCGAATGTCAGGTAGTCTGTGGCGAATCCTCGGCCTCATCTCGCTATCACTAATCCCATCGACGCTAAATAACCGAGTAGTTGATTCAGCGTCGTTAAATAACCAACTAAAAAGTATGGTAGACAAATTTTCGACTG
The DNA here is from genome assembly GCF_040183065.1 of Periplaneta americana. NCBI lineage: Eukaryota > Metazoa > Arthropoda > Insecta > Blattodea > Blattidae > Periplaneta > Periplaneta americana. The sequence continues at coordinate 16,087,492 of NC_091127.1, forward strand.
GTAAACAACAATTGTAGTTGAATGAGAGTATGGCTAGTGGTGAGCTTTGTAGCAATGAATTGTTAAGAGTTCTACTCCGGTAATAATATTTTTTTATTCGTTCTTTCATTATATAATAATATCCATGAATAATAACTCTAGTAGACACTAACTGGCTTTCTTGCGACAGTGTTAAACGAGTCTCAAATCGTAAATTATATCATACAAATACGTACTAGAATATGAACGAGTTGAAGAAAGCTATTTAAGAAAAATATGTAAATTGACGTATGAACTGCCGCTGTTTACAAGCTGTTTTAGCGACGTTCTGCACATAACGTCTTTCCAGATGGTACAAGTGTTTCACAGTGACAATAGAGTTAACAGAATACCTTTTATTAACCATTTACACAATTCTATAGATCCGAGTTTCCGTACGTAAGATAATACGAGAGTTGCAGCTTGAATATGTAATTAGTATGTACTAACTGCATCATATCGTGCGTTTAAATTCCTGGCAGCTGTTGTCTTCTGTAGCTAGCACACTTCTCAGTTTTCAAGATGCAAACGACCCGGGGCCTCTGTCCTGGAATAACTGCCGTCCTTGACAGGTGATCGGGGAACCCCAGCTTCTTACACAATGCTCGCGTATGTGACGTCAGTTCCTCGTCTCAAGACTGAATAGACACGAGCCAAGATTAGTTCACCTGGTGTTTGTAAAACAGATCGCCTTTGAGGAAGTAATGAATGCAGTCAGCACAATGTGTTCCAAATACGCTGTTCTGGTTGTTCACATAAATAATAATATATATTTTTTTATTTAACACCTGCCACATTTACAATCTGTTTACAAGAGACAATAAGTAAATATTATAAAAGAATATGACATGAGTGGAGATGTTATCCCATGACAACACTCCAAAAGAAAAATAACAACGTTTCAAATAGCTGTATTAAAAATGAATGGAAGGTCAAGAGCATTGGTCCTTTTAAGTCTTCTTATTATTTGACTATTATCCAGCAAATTTACTGCATGATGATTGGGATGCTGATTTAATCGGTGCAGGTATTTTTTTTTACTGAAGTTAGAGATTTCTTCTTTCGCAATTGAAATGTTGAGGTCACGATGAATTACATCATTACGGACATACCATGGTGCAGTGACAATGGAACGTAAAGTTTTAGACTGATACCTCTGCAGTATTTCAATGTTTGAGTTGCTAGCAGTTCCCCACAGTTGGATGCCGTATGTCCAGATTGGTTTTAGTATGACTTTATAAACAAGAAGTTTATTTTCTAATGACAGTTTTGATTTAGGTCCCAATAACCAATAGATTTTTGATGTTTTAAAATTTAATACTTTACGTTTAGTTTCAATAAATAATAATATGACTCGAATTTTTAGGTGCTAAAATCGAGAAAATATTTATTTTGTATATGCTAAAAATGGGAAAAATATGTGACAAAAAAGGAAAAATATTTAATTATGTTTCAATTATTTATGTAAACCATATGCAGTATTCACCCGCTGTCTCGTCAACTGCTGATAAATTACAATACACAATGAGATTCATCCTCAAGCTGTCCATCACAAATGACTGACAATTATCGCGGAACACTGCCTTGTACTGGGAACAAGAGCGCCTGGCCATTGAGAAACAACATTCACTCCCTAGAGACATGTTTATGATTGGAAACGAAAGCAGAGGCAGCTGATGTTTGTGAAATTATAATAAAATTTCTTCCTGAATCAGCGTTAAGATAACTTACAAGGCACTCTTAAATTATACATCAGTGTTTATGTGTGTTAGTTACAATTTTTTAGTGGTGACAGCTCTTATCGCTTGTGGTGAGAGTGCAGACTGCACTTCGACAGGTCCACACATAGGCAATTCAGAGAAACAGTGCCAGCTGTCACATCGAAACAACTGCACTGAACATTCGGGTGACGATTAATCTGAAATGGGGTTTTTGTCGAAAATTATTTGATGAAAACTTAATTTTTATGTATATTATTACGATGTGCCGAAGTACATATGATATTTCCGTGCAGAAATTCTGCGTCATCTTATGAATCCGGTGTGGTTTAGTGGATAGAGCGTCAGCACGTAGAGCTGAAAACCCGGGTTCAAATCCTGGTGCCGGAGAGAATTTTTCTCCGTTCCACTCATCGTTCATCTTAATTTTTATGCGTTTTATGTGAATATTTAAAAATATGTATTTTCATAAAAAAATTGAGAATATATGTTATGTGATATAAAATTTAAAGGATGCACTGGAAGGAATGGTGAACGGGAGAGGAGTTCGGGGCAGAAGAAGACATCAGATGATAGACGACGTTGATATATATGGATCATATGAGAAGACAAAGAAGAAGGTAGAAACTAGGAAAGATTGGAGAGAGCTGGGTTTGCAGTGAAAGACCTGCCCTTGGACAGAACACTATGAATGAGTGAATTCCGAAAATTAGTCCCAGCTCACAACAAATTTTTCACTATATTTCATCAAAGTGTATCGTGTGTGTCTATTATTACTTTAATATCTTGAAAATCGCGATTTCAAATCAAACGAGTGTCTATAACTGCTCTCGATGCCGAGATATTACAGAGAAAGGCCGCGCGGTGTGACTAATTTTATACGCAAGTCTGACGCCCTCACGCCCGTAGCGAGAGGAGGTGACGTGATTGAGCTTGGTTACACAAATTAAATTGGTTCATGGTCTAATATTGCTAATACCAATAGCATTCGGCTGTTGCTCATAATTTTATTACAGCATGCATTTGAAATTCTGGCAGTTTTGTTTCACCACGGATCCCCAGGGAAAGACATATTCCACGTAATTAAGACGTTCTTGCTTCTATTTCAATTTTTGATCGTGAGAAGACTGAGGATATGGGCTGCTGATATGTTGTTACGTCAATTACAACTTTGGTAGCAGACGAGATTGAAGTAGCCTACTGGTACATTTTAGACACTATTTATCATGTTTGTTACAACATAGTTTACGATCTTTCATTGTAATATTTAATGCACATATGAGCACAAGATTATAATGACATCCGACTGCAAATATATGCCTTCCGTTCTCTAATAACTTCAGACGACCTCACAGGTAGAAGTTAAAAGAGTTCAAGGCCGACAATTTGACTGCCAGCAAAATAATAATAATAATAATAATAATAATAATAATAATAATAATAATAATGATTTATTTAACCTGGCAGAGTTAAGGCCATACGGCCTTCTCTAACACTCAACCAGGAGTAAAGACTGCGTTACAAAAACACTACAAATTTACAAATTACACTACAATTTTACACACAAAATTGAATAAGATAATAATAATAATAAAAAATAAACAACAAATAAGAAGAAATCGGACATAATATATAACATACAGAAAGAAAGAAAAAAGCATAATAATATGTGAACAGCAGGTCAAAATAAATGAGGCATACAAAAAAAAGACAATTATTCATAATAATAATAATAATAATAATAATAATAATAATAAAATAAGAATAGTAATAATTATGATGATGATAATAATAATAATAATAATAATAATAATAATAATAATAATAATAATAATAGTAATATTAGTAATAAAATAGTGCAGTACAAAGTATACAGTGAATACAATATTTCTAAGTACACACAATAAGGAAAATTAAGATTATATATAGCTCAACTTATCACTCCCGAGTCTTATTAATTTCTTTGGATAGCATTGAAATAATTCATTATATTCATAACTGAAGTGTGCAGAGGAGCATCAGGAATAAGCTATAGTCGCGTTCGTAGCAAAATTGTCAGCACGTAATTTCATTTGCGACACATAACAGTAACCTTTTCCAGTTTCTCCACTTTGAAGCTTTGTCTTTTGTCCGTCTATGAAATGTTATGATACTGAGGAAGAATGCTCTGCACAAATAGAAGTTAGGAGGGCATGACCAAACTTGCTTATATTATTAATTTCAATTTCATCGGAGAGATCTTTATATTCCTCAACAGTGACTTGATTCACACTCTTCAGAACTGAAAACGCAGGATTTTTCTTGAATACATTATCGCGTAATAAACATAATCAACAGTATCGGTATGTCACAATTTGGTAAGTTGTGAAACAGCTCATCTTAAAAAAAAACATTTGATTGTCTGTAACAACAATTATGCAGATAACACAGATGTGATAGAATGTGCAGTGTGTAGTTTAAAAGTAGTCTTAAATTACGAAAGTCGACAAGTAAAAAATTATAAGAAAATAAGTATTTTAGTCACTGAAACTGTGAAGTAGGCGTTAATGACGCAAATAGATATTTTAAGGTACTATAAATCTGTCAGATTCCAAGACTTTTCATTAAAGTTGGGCACATTTTAATAGTATTAATGCTTAAGAAACAAAATAGGTATTTGTCCTAAAATTCCATTATGTTCCAATCCGATTCAGAAACGTCACTCTGAACCTTTCCCTATAAACATTGTATTAGCCTATTTATTAGAGTTTCCTTTTAGGGTCGAATTTCTTTTAGTTGTCACTCTTTCTTCCGTCTGTATTCCGAAACATAAATCCTCTAAACATAATCACAGGATATTTCAATCTTTTTTTAACTCTACAGTATATCCCAAAATTTCCACATGAACTGTGGGATATAAGAAAAAATGTTAATATCGCCATATGAAATATAACAATGGGTTTAATAACAATTATTCGAAGACATTGTAGTGTAAAATGCACATCGTCGTTGTTCTAGCAATAACTCCTACGTGACATATTTATCGATTTTCAGATTTTTGCTCTATTAAATAACTTAAATAGTGATACAGTAAATAATAAAATCTCCTGTATGTAATTATATTTATTTGTTTCGAAAATGTAAGAATTCAGAGTCTCTTATGTACGGCTGCTATAGGATGAATAAATGTGTTTTTTCTTCGTACTGAAAAATTTTATATTTTGCACATAGGAGTTATTGTAGGAACAACGACGACATACAAAGAGAAGTGATAAAAAATGCGATAGATATAATATATTAATGTACTTTACAGTCCTTACAGAACAGGAAAAGCTGTGCAAACCTCGAGCGATTAAAAATTATTGTAACTTATGACTTATTGTTTTTGAAGTTGCACTTAAAAAAATTGCCCGCCACGTGTAAGAGTGTGAATTCGTCGCAATCTAATCTTCTAGCACCGTTCAATGTAAGTAAATTGAATAATTACGTAGATTAATGTGACAGGCGTCGACAAAGTTATCTGTCATACACTGGGTTGCAGGGGCCGAGTTGAGAACGCATAGATGACCGGTTGTTTCGACACAAACTGCAAATAAAGAATGACAAAGATGGACTGTAGAAATTTAAAGGAGTACCGTACTAAGAGACATTTCGTTCACTAAGTGTACAGATTCCAATGGAAGTACAAGTTCTGAGGTCTGCTGAACAAATTTCGGTTACTTCCTAAATTATTTCAGTGTACATTGCATGTGTGTGTACGTGCGAGCGTCTGTGATGTCATTTTTGAAGTGAAACTCGATATTATGAGGAAAATTATTTTAAGGAGGCAATTAAGAATATAATATTGAATATCTGAATATTTTTCTTCTTCTTCATCACCACCACCACCATCATCATCATCATCATCATCATCTAAAGATGGTCCTTATCCTCTTGAGTATTGGTATTGAACGTTGATCAGTAACAAGTAGTGTATTATGAAATGATCAAGGTTTATAAACACGTAATTTAGGCCTATCCACATGACAAACCGAAATTCTCATATCTAGCTGTTAAGGCAGTGGTTTTCAAGATTTTATAAATTCAACTACATTCATTCATTCATTCATTCATTCATTCATTCATTCATTCATTCATTCATCCATAGTGTTCTGCACAAGGGCAGTTCTTTCACTTCAAACCAAGAATTCTCAACTATTTCCTATTTTCTGCATTCCTGTTATTCTTCGCATATGATCCATATATCAAGTCAGCCTGGTTGGCATAGTTGGTATAGCGCTGGCCTTCTATCCCCGAGGTTGCGGGTTCGATCCCGGGCCAGGTCGATGGCATTTAAGTGTGCTTAAATGCGACAGACTCATGTCACTAGATTTACTGGCATGTAAAAGAACTCCCGTGGGACAAAAATTCCGGCATACCGGCGACGCTGATATAACCTCAGCAGTTGCGAGCGTCGTTAAATAAAACTTAACTTTAACTTTAACTTTAACTCCATGTATCAAGTTGTCTGTCATCTAATTTTTTCTTCCGCCGCGAGCTTTTTAAGGCTGAACACTGACGGCCGACAACTTTGCGATTATTTTGCAGTTTGTGTGTGGTTGTGCTGTCGGCGGAACCGACCACACGCGGACTTCTTTTTTGTGGTCACTTGAAGTCCATATCGACCAAGACAACCATACCGCAAGCTTGCTATTTGCCAAGAAAGAGTCTATATTTTCCAAGGATACGGTGTAAAAGCGTTTGTCGTTTCCAAGTATACGGTGTCGGTGGCGAGTGGTTGGCGTGTGGTCGGCGTGTCGCACGTGTGAGTTGCGCTCGACCACCGACAGCGACAATTCTGCAGTGGTTCTGTGAGTGATACCGACGTCTCACGACCACAGACGTCGACAATGACTTCAGTTTGTGGTCCGTGTGAGTTAGCATCATCTGTTTCCATATAATTCAATACTAATTCCTGACTACCCACAGCACAACCACACGTAACTGCAAAATAATCGCAAAGTTGTCGACCGTGTGAGTTGAGCATTAGTTCAATAGATCCAATTTATGTAATACTGCCAAACATATGACACACATTTACAAAATTCCAGATAACTTGTAGCTGAAATAGTTTTTATGTTTTAGAGTGTGGATATAACTAAGTAGAATCCAATATTAATGTAAAGGTAGGCTAATGTGTATGAAATATAAATGTTTCTGAAAATATCGTAACAAGGAACTGAAGTATTCAGCAACGAGGAGATTAAATGTAGGCCTACTATACATGTACATGGAACTGTGCAGTGATGATATTCTTGTCATTACATTATAAACCAGTTTCAGCTTCATGATGCTGCTGGATGTCATTTATAAATTTCCTATGAATTTGACAAACATATTAATGTTATTATAATAATGATAACTATGTTCATTGAAATTTGCTTGGCAACAAACAATTTCAGTGCATGAAAATCTTATTTTTTTCTTATGTTCGTAGTTACTATTAAAATATTGTATTTTTTTATGCGAAGGTAGTGAGGTACTCAAAATGTAAATTTCGTTTGGTTTCATCAAGTCTTTATTAATACAATTTTCTAGCGTAATAAAAATAACTCGCTAAAAGTAACTTTCTACGTACAGTAGAACCTCTATTATCCGTGGTAATGAAGGGGGTGGACTGAACGGTTGATCGAAAAAATCGGATAATCCGTACCATGAAAGATTTTGTAATTTCCTCCGTGGTCTTGTATTTAACTCGTTAGGTAGTGGATCAGAAGTTCACTGATTTAAGTCTGGTTGTCAACGACGGTTTTTTAAGGAGCAAGGAAACCCTTTGTAATGACTGTCTCAGGAAAGATGGCAATAAAGGAGGTCTCATGTTGTAGATTTACATACTTTTTTACACTTTATCCTTGTTTCTTTTATTAAATCGCGCAGTTGTAACGCCAATCTCGTATTCTGATGCGAGATGAGCCACAGTTTCTCTTTCTCAAACCATTCAATTATTTCCATTTTTTTATATTTAGCACAACACGTTTTATGTTAATATCCGTGGAAGACATTTTATATACAAGTTACATTATAGAACGGCAATTCGAACAGTAGGCAATGCTGTGTATCGATAAAGGCTTGTAATTAATAGCCTCTCTAGCAAAAACATATGTATAACCTACTAATATGATGTACAAAACAGTGTTTGATATAAGTTATTTATTTCTGAACAAAAGAAGAGCCAGAAATAGACAGTCGGATAATCCACCAATCGGTTAATAGGGTGACGGATAATCGGGGTTCTACTGTATTTGCCATTTTTATTCAGGGATTTGTCTGTTGATACCGCCGTGGAAGAAATCTGTTTTCGATCGTGACAGGGCCTACATGTACGAACGGATATTTTCAACTCATTTTTGTAGCTTTTTTTTTTTTTTTTTTTTTTTTTTAGAGGATCAAAAAGTGAAATTCTGTGTTATAAATAAAAAATGAAGAATATTTAATCGATATAGTTACATCAATTTTGTGGCATTAGCAGTATGCAATCGTGTATTACTTTGATGAAGACTTCCATATATGATAGCAAACCTTCGAATTACCCCCTTCATACGACCCAAGGTATCGCTCATCATTTACAGTATTTCCTAGTTACTCAAACTCTGTAAGCAGTAGGGGAGAAGTGGGTACAGTAAGACAGGGAGAACAGTGAGACATATTTTATTAGATGGTAAATTTTGATGCTGAGATGTTGGTAACAGTGGAGTTGTATGTTGCATGAGTAAAGTAACAGTATTTTCATACTCGATTTGATTCTAGTTATAAAGGTGAGTGATGAAAAAATAATTCGTTATTTTTCACTCTAGAAATAAAATTTTGGCTTGTGTTTAATGAAGGTTATATTGGATATACAAATGAGATATAAATATGAATGTTTTGTTACCTAATACTATGGTATTTGAGATTATGTTTGGCAAAGTTTCGTCTTTCTTGTTTTAATTTTGAAGTGATGGCGTCATTTTTAAATTAACTCTGCGTAAAGGGAACGGTGAGACATGCCATTGAAGGGTACACTGAGACGTCTCACTGTTCCCTTGTACCAATGATTTGCAAAAACAAACTGTAATTATATTACATTTACCAATAACTAACATTAAAAATGAACATGCTAGTAACCAATTTGGGAACTGTAGTTCAAAATAATGGATACATTACGTTTTAATGGTTTCATAAATAAAAAATTATTCACAAAATTTAAGAAAATGTTAAAAAATAATAAAGAATTACATTAAATTCTTATAATTATAAGCTTAGTTGTCACCAAAAATTCATTTCATTTTTTTCGCAAAAGTTTGAAATGTCATGGAAAATTCACTTTTCCAAATGTTCCAGATGTTCCAATGGTTTCGAAGTCAGACATCAAAATGATTCTAAATAAGCCTACAGAACATGTCAAGATAAAGATACAGCAAGCTTCCTTTTCTTTTGAAATAAGTGTAAATCATTCCAATGTCCGTTAATAGACACTGTGGTATCTCACTGTACCCTCCTGAATGGGAACAGTGAGACATCTGCATTTTTTTGACAAACACGTATTGTACAATATGTCCTTTATCTATTAACATTTTTGTTTATGTATTATTATACTCCATGTTTTAATGTCTATTTCTATTGCACTCGATTTTAAAAATACTTGAATTATCACTTGCATACATATGTCTTAATATTTTGTGTCTCACTGTACCCACTACTCCCCTACGTTCTGTGCTCTTCAAAACCTGGTTAATATCACCTTTACAGCATAATTTCGGCTTGAATTTTTTCTTTGCGGGCCACTCTGACTTCAGAGCCCATGTTTCATTGCTGGTAACAAAACACACTGTATTTCCTCTACTCAGAATATACTAGATTCAGTCACAGACATGGACAAATTGTTGACAAAACTGACGATTGTAATAGATTTAATTTTTACAAAACTTAAAATTTAATTAAGAAAACAGTTACATCATTACGGTATGTTGTACACCTTCATTTGTAGTTATTAAGTCATTTATTCTTGCAGGAATCTCTTGAATTAATGTTTTTCATAAGTTAACGATTTCTTTGTCCTGTCTTCCGAGCAGGAATTTTGTTTTCTACGAGTTCCGCTTGAGCTGCAGTCATTCTCTCCTTCACTTTTTCCATCCGCACATTGCACAAGAACCCAGTCGCATCCATGTCCGGGTTTTGGAGTCACTTCTTGTCCCGTTAAGGTTGGAATGTTATTAGATCGCAACTTACGTACCACTCACTAATTTCGATCTATGGACAAGTATTCCACCATATATAAATATTTCATTCCCATATGGAAGGCTGTCATTCGTTACTAGTAGCACACAGTTCCTGTACTGTGCATTGCAGTGTTCATATTCTGCTCCGTGATATTACATTGCCCGGTCTGTAATATGAATTGCTTTCTAGTTAATGTATTTAGTTATTATGCACTCTATAGACCTATTCTTTGTTTCTTCTGCTGGACATCTTCCCACACACTGCATTGGTTAATTTATTTCTCTATATAAAAAGTATTTTCTTCGCTGAATAAAACCGAAGAGCAATAATATTATCACTTGAGCTGGTTATTTGTAGAGAAACGCAGTGGCAGTATTTTTAATTTTATTTAATTTTACTTCTGAAATAGTTTAATCACAAAAATATCTCAGGAGGAACAACTTATACAACAGCACAACATAATTCATTTGGCTCATTACCCTATTTTTTGCTTTGCATTTATTGCATAGATTATTCATTTCATCTATTTTAACGCAATTCAAATGAGCATAGTTAATATTTGGATTTTAAAATAATGGAATGCTAAGTTAACGTACTGTTACTGCATACTAAATCAATACACTCTCGTTGTTCGTTAATTCTCTGAGATGAAAATGAATGTGATGCATAAATATTATTTTAAGAAACACAGGAAATGAATATGGGTAAATTATGAGCGCAGGAACACTATTTTGTGACACTTTATAAAATAACTCAGCTCCAGTGAGCTCAACGGTAAAATACTAATGTTTACTCCATATGTGCTGTATTTTTGGTCCTGGGAAAATACTCATCTTTACGACAGAACTCTTAAAAATACTATTATGTTCTGTGGACAAAAAGAAACTGAAGAGTGTAAAATTAGAGTATTTTATGTGGACCAAATAAAGTTTAAATAATCATACGATGAAAGAGTAATGGAACAGAGAAAAATTCTCTCCGGCGCCGGAATTTGAACCCGGGTTTTCAGCTCTACGTGCTGATGCTTTATCCACTAAGCTCTGTTCCATTACTCTTTCATCGTATGATGACGCAGAATATCTGCATGGAAATATCATATGTACTTCGGTACATTAAAATAATATATATGATATGCGTAAATCACTTTGTGATTTAAGACGGCGCTTATTCCGTCGGATCCCGGCCAACTAGTCACTCATAATGAGTGCACCTCAGCACATGTGTGGACTTCAGTCCTACGTTCATATACATCTATGACGTAGTGCAGAGGGCGGCCACTAGAGGGAACCCAAGAGTTGGAACTTAATCAGAGACAATTCTGTCCGACGCCGGGGTGGTATCCGGTGTGGCTTAGTGGATAAAGCATCAGCACGTAGAGCTGAAAACCCGGGTTCAAATCCCGGCGCCGGAGAGAATTTTTCTCTGTTCCATTACTCTTTCATCGTATGATGACACAGAATATCTGCATGGAAAAATCATATGTACTTTGGTACATTAAAATAATATATTTAAATAATTAATTAATATAGCCTAATATTGCGACAGAATATCAAGTTTTCTGTGCGTAAGAATGTATTTTAATCCTACCTGTCCTTGATTCACTCAGGAGTTACCGTAATAGCATATAGCATTATGTCCATCTAGAGAAACTACACATTCCAATGGTGAAATAATAATTATACAAGTGGCTTCTGGGATTAGTTCACACAAACACATAAACATTCTCTGTATGTTAATATTGATAAACATTTATATTATATTTCCATCATACAATATTATATCCGTATAAAATAGTGTTAAACGAATAGCTTCCGTTTGTTGTTGTGCAAGGCCCCTTATACACGAAGTCATTTGTTTTCATTTCATTATAGCCTATTAGTCAGGCGGCGCTGATAAAACGCATTGTCATTTTAAAAGTCGTGTATCTCGTTAAATATCAGTCCTGTCAAAATTCTGCATAGAATAAAACTTATCGAAAATTGTTTTTAAATAAACTTTTGTTATGTAATATTTTTCATAAAAAATCATTAAGCGATATATTTCGATTTTTTAAATTCAGGCCTCCTTATAACCTCCCTTTTAAATAAAGTATTTCGAATCCCTTTAGAAACCCATATAGCTTTTATTGATTTTGTGAAAGCTTTTGACAAAGTCCGAAGAGACCTTTTATTCGACATATTACAAGAAAAAAATATTCCAAATTTGCTATTCCAAAATATAATAGAAATGTACACGGACAGCAAAATAAGTGTCAAAATAAATAACTGTATATCCGAAAGAAAATTAGTTAATAATGGAGTTCGACAAGGTTGTCCACTATCACCAACTTTATTTAATATTTATATAAATGAAATTATTTTAAAATGGAACCAAATCTACACATCAGGAATCAAAATAACCAGTGCTCTAACATTAAATACCTTACTCTGTGCCGATGATCAAGTCATAATTTCCAATTCAGAGGATAATTTACAAAGAGGATTGTATACATTAAATGAAATATTAAAAGATTTTGGGATGGAAATTTCAGCACAAAAATCAAAAGTAATGGCATTTTTAGGACAAGACCCAGTGAGAAGTAAGATAATACACAATAACCAATGCCTCGAACAAGTGCAAAATTTCAATTATCTGGGTTGTGAAATATCTTATCAAAATGAAAAAGATGTGAACAAGAAAATTACCAAATTTACACAAATTCTAGGAATAATAAACAATACATTAAAAGCTAAATTAGTACAAAAATCTACAAGAATAAAAATATATAATACACTAGCATTACCCACCCTTCTATACGGAAGCGAGATTTGGACATTAAAGAAAAAAGACATGAACAGAATCAAAGCAACGGAAATGAAATTTTTCAGGAGAACAGCAGGATATACTCTTTTAGACCGAAAAAGGAATGAAGAAATTTTAGAACAATTAGAAGTAGAGTCAGTAGAAGAAAAAATCAGCAGATACAAATTAAATTGGTTAGATCATGTAAGAAGAATGGAAAATTCAAGAATCCCAAAAATTATGATGCAATATAAACCTAGAGGACATCGTCGACCAGGAAGACCGTTAAGAAGACTGCTAGATGGGGCCGAAACAGGTCTACAGAGGCCTAATTCGTGAAGGATGATGATGATGATTTCGAATCCCATATAGCCTAAAATCTAAGTTAGAACAAACTTAGTTTATATTCCAATTTTCATATAAATCGGTTCCGCCATTATCGCGTGAAAAGGTAACAAACATCCAGACAGAAAATAAAAATTCCAAATGGTTTTATTATTCTTCGTTGATATTTTACCATTTAACGTTTATTTCTTAAGTTTGCAAGAAAGTTCATGTATCCATTAGATTAGATCTCGAGTCGTGAAATATTTGCAAACGTATATGCGCGGCAACAGATTCGCAAGAGCGCTATTGGCTCTCCCACGCACGTGAATCACTCAGGAGGAAGTGTCGCGCACTTCGCAAGTGATAAAAACTTGGCGGCGCAGACGAGTTTGCAGTGAATGCAGGGACAGCTGATCGGGTGATGCTGCCGGCGACATGGGCAGCGAGGGGACCTCACCGTGGCCGTGGGGACAGGCAGGTGCCGTGTAGTGTAGTATGTGTGTATGTGTCTGGAGCCAGATTATGTTTCATTCACGCACATCAAAAGCAAAACATATTTTCCAGCGCTGTAATTCAACTCCAGCTATCGTTGCGTTGTGAGTGACCAACAGTCGTAAATGCAAGCGCAGTATTCTTAAATAAAACTTGAGAGAATATTTTGCCGTGATTTTCAAACGTTTTTTAGACCGTAATGTGTGCATTTAAAGCACGTTATAATATTTAAGTTGCTATAACAAACACTTAATATTCGTTATTCATAATGGTCTATATTACGTGTGCTGATAGTTTCCCGGTAATTTAATTGAGTTTAACGAATTTTTATTGTCGTGGTAATTATTTCGAAATCGGAAGTCGATAATTAATTGTCTAATAACAACAAACATGAGTTTAAAAAGCGAAATTTAATTACCAGAGGATAACTATTATCACGAATTGTATTCGGCAAGATAATCCCAATGTAATAAAATTTTGAACGACTAAACATTCGAGGTTATAATAATAAGATCCTGAAAAATAATCGAATCGAAGCAGAGATGATGGGAATAAAAGGCTCCTTGGAATAAAAACAACTGAATATTTGAGGTTATAACAACACTTTCTTGAACTCTTTTATCACTGCTTATTTATAATTTTGAACATGTTTAATTTTATTGTGAACCATTTTTACTTACAATAATTGTGAAATTATTGTAATTACTCGTAGTTATTGTTACTGCGAGTTTGACGTAACCGTATGATTGCTGCTAAATCGGAGCAGCATGCTTTTGAGTATCAGTGTAATTCGAATCTTATTGGTCAGTCTAGCGTCAGTGAACTCGTTCATTGGCTGAGAAACTTTCGCGTGGAATTATCTAATTAATGTCTTGTTTCGATAATTTAGAGACTATAATGGGCGACATTGAAGCAATTATAGATTGAAAACGTATCTGTTAGTAAAAGTATCATCTCATAATATTGAACTAGGGTTGCCATTACCTTACTGAATTGAATTACAGTTCTAGTTAATTTCTTTTCACCGTTTTTTTTAAACGAACTTGCACCAAATTTCCGTAAGCAGGTCTACTAGTTTATAAGATAACTTTTTAGTAATATAAGCACGTGTAAGAGAATTTATAATTTAAAAAGTGACATTTAAGAGTTCATGATTTTAGAATATTTTATTTTTATTTATTTTTAAAGGATATAACATCTTACATTATTGAAATGAAACTTCTTTAGGCAGGGTACGAGAGGAAAGTTGTGAAACAAAATTGTGTGATTGATGTTTTAAGAGGGCTTTTATTACGTGTTGGTACGGGGTTGCGTACTTTACTGTGTTATCATAAAACCAATTGTTTAATTTTTAAATTTTGGAAGATTGAGTGTAAAAGTGTTAAATTCGACCCTAACTTATCGTTTCTCATTTCAGTAACATTTAAAAAGATTACTACACATAATTACAACTTACGAAGTTTCACTTCCGCTTTTTTATTTTAAAATACTAAATGGCGACGCCAATATTTTAAACTTTTGGTGATATTAATATGGGCATAACTTGTTGTCCTTTCTTGTGTCTCACACTATTGAAATTATTATTGGAGTGGATTATTATTGGTCAAAGCAAATATATTTAATACAAAAAATAGCAATGCTTAAGTATACGATTTGTCTTCCATTTGCATAGAACCTAGACGTGATAAAAAAATCAACTAGTTGTATCTAAAATTTAAAGAAGATGATATAAGAATTGTTGGTTTATTTATGTACAGCGATAAGAGAAGTTGTGAAGTAATTGCGAAAGAAAATTTTTTATCTAGATACAACAGTAATTGAAGTAATGAATATACTGGATAGGTAGTGTCCTGAAGTTTTAACTGGATTTTCAAATATGTTTGTGGAGTGAGGGGACACTAGTCTTTCGAAGCCCTTTGGTTGACTTCGACCCAGTTAAAATTTCTTTTAAAGTGATACATGACCCGATTACCAGAATGTGGAAATAAAGTACAGTCCATTGAAAAAAGCCGGAGTCCTAGAAATAAATTGCCGTATTCTAGGTCTGAATTATAACGGAAAGCGGATAAATAAATTCGAGTTGCGCTGCGAAACTGTAAAATCTCTGTTGTCCTCCCACTTGCAAGGAAATGGTCTCTTCACTGTTATTGCGTGGCTGTCAGTGCAAACTGCTCGACATGTCCTCTCGAGTGTACGCAGCAATTAAGGCGCACTATTTAACCTTGCATGGGAGCGACAGTCGTGGGTTAGGGCATGGTTGTGTATCACTTGTCAGTGTTCGCTCTCTGTTGTCTTGTTATTGATATTGGTAGTTACCGGGCGGGTTTTTTATGCTTCCGTTGTAGTCTGAGTTGCGTGCCGATTGTGCTTGCTTGATCACACCGGCTTCACCATTCGCCGTACCATTCAGACCTTTCTCAGCCATAAGTCCGAATACCACACTTCTACCGTGTCTAATAGATCCACCTGAGTCGTCATGAGTAAGATACTTGGGGACTTCATTTCATCTCTGCGGATCTATGAGTCGTCTAATATCCACCACCACTACCATTTGAGGGATTCACAACCAGAGTGGACCAAGTCCATCTGGAATAGTTCTGAGATATTGAGTCTTAGGGTCGATTTCTAAAACGAGGTCTAGACCACGTCCATGGCTTTAAACCGCGTTTGGATTTATAAAACGAGGTCTTTTTCATTTTTCTGAGCCACGGCTCGAAACCATGGTCTGAAGCAGACACCACGGCTGGGGCAGGCTTAAAACTACGGCTTCATGTATAAAAGATGGAGGTAGTAGATCAGCTGGATGATTATCAAAGGAAAATTTGTGTCTACGGGTATTAAATCCCCGGATTAGAGTGATGAGAGACAGGAATAATCTTTTGTAACTATATAACGACGATAATGCCTGGCGAATATTTCGATTTTCGAAGAAATCAACGCAAAATTTAGTAAGAATGCTAAATAGTAATCTGCAACGAAATGCAAGAGACGACAGGTTGACAAACTTTTACATCTTCTTGTTGCTTTCAGGGAAGTAAGATATAATATTATATGTTAATTCTACCTTTATGTCTATAGGACGATATATCTTAATTCTTAGTCTTTACAGTAGTTTTGGACATTTCATTTAATACTCGAAAATGATGTGGGTCTACAAGAATATGAAGCAAACATGATTTTGTCTTATTATTTTAAGTTTTATGCTACTGGGGCTTTCCACATAGTACTAGTCTATTATATGTGAAAACAGAACCATACTACATTTTAGTTTCAATTGAAATTTTAATCCAGTTAATATTAGGTTATTAATTCTTTAGAACCGGGTTGTTTATGTTGATAGTAGTTATGAACAAACGATAAACTACAACATAAACGCTCGATTTGTGCTAATTATTTGGGCAATATCATTCTGGTACCTAAAAATCCGTTCCCTAGTAATGCTAGTATTTTAAACGGATGTATATTCTGTAAATTAGTAAATATAACAATACCTTAGCTGAGAACAAAAGAACGTGACTTACTGCAATTCAATAAAAATATTAATCCCGATGTTCATTTATTTATATCTACTGTGTAGAGGAATAAAAATCGATTCTTAGCTGCTTTGCCATATCGTATAAAACCCACGAACCTCTGTTTCTTCTCAAGCCACGTCTCGACTTCGTTTTAGAAATCGCATAAGGATTCAGACCTCGATCGTGGTTTAAAAGCCGAGGTTTGGAACCACGATTTCGTCCGTGTTTTAGAAATCGACCCATAAAGTTCCTGGCTCACGCTTAGCAACCTTCACCTTCCATAGGAAATACTGCCCTCTATGGAGTAACAAATGAATTATGGACTTTGTTTGTTATGGCAATGATTAAATCTAAGTTTTCTTCATCCGAGATTGTATTAATCCACAAACTGATCACTGGTGGACTTGGTCCACTCTGGTTGTGAGCCCCTCATTTACCAATCTGTGGACGAGCCACGAGGAACATCCACCACGGCGGACGGCCGAGTCGGCTCCACACAAACACGTGTTGCCCTGCTTTTCGAAACGAAGATGATAATGAAAGGGATCTATGAAAGAGTTTGTTAAATAAAGCGGGAAAACTGAATAATCTCGATAAAAAAATTACCGCCTTGACTTTTTCCATCGCCGGGATTTGTTCTTGTTCAGCGGTCTTCGTAAGCTATCTCTCTGTCAACTGGGTTACAAAGGCTCTGTCTTGTCTTAGTAAAGGAATTCTCGCCGTACTGGCTCCATCCACTGTGAGCTTAAATGCATAGATCCATCCTAGGTCCTGCCCTGGAGAAGCTAATCAGCTCTGTTGACCCCATGTGTCTGTTTAGTGCGTAAGATTGAAATTACCTGAAAGACCGAAAGAAGAACTGTGCTCGTGCATTGTCCTGTTTTAAACCATTACTGTAAAGTCTTTTGTTTGTTCTTGTTTATAGGGTAGTTTTGGTTCGAAGTGTGGTATAAAGCCCCTACCAAAAGTTTAAGGACATCCCTCCATAAGTAATGTTTCACTTATGTCCTTATAGGCTACTTATGTGAAACCCACTGATGTTTATACAGGGAGAAAATGCCTGTGAAAAATGAAGTTTTTACTGCAAACCCAATCTGTCTATCTTCCAAACTGTGGATTATAGAACAATTTGTCTGTTATGAAACTTGTTGAAAAATTACATATTTTGTAGGAAAGAAATTAATTACTCCAGAATGGGTTGACTTAGATCAATGAATTTTGGGATAGAATTAGACATATTTGAAAGACTTCTTGTGTAATTATTGCATTTTGTTTAAAATAAATTGTGATAGTTCGTGTAGGCATTGTAATCGAGATTTTTTTTTCCTCTTAAGGAAAATAATCATTTTCTAAAATTCTCTTGAACTTGAAATTCGCGGAAAATGGACCGGAGTCTGCCACTGCCATTTACATCATATCATTGGAAGTTGGTAGCATTGGTCAATCAGCTTATTCTCTTCATTTTTAGTAAACATCGTAGAGTTTGCTTCAAGTGTGGAAAGGTTGGATTTCATCCTTGCAAGAAATGAAAATAGGTCGAAATTCAGTGAATGTGGACGTGAAGTCGCAGATTATTTGGATGTGGAAAAATGACTGGGGATAATATCTAACTTCAATCCAAAATTCATTTATCTAAGTCAGGGATACAGAACTGGCGAGAGAGGGGTGGAAAGCATGGGAATAGCGTTGGTTCCCCGTCCACAGTCCAACGGCGTTGAATGACGTATCTGTGGCCCGTACGCAATCACATAAGACAGGCACTGAATACAAATCCCCTCTCCTACCAAGTCAATGACGCGTGAGTGGAAGGAAGGGGTGAGTGACGTAATGCCACAATTGTCGCCCAGTTCTGCAAGCCTGATCTAAATCAATTCATTCGGGAGTAATTGATTTTTTTCCTACAAAATATGTAATTTTTCAGTAAGTTTCATAACAGACAAATTGTTATGTAATCCACAGATTGGAAGATAGATTGAGTTTGCATTAAAAACTTCACTTTTCACAGGCATTTGGTTCATGTATAAACATCAGAGAGTTTCACATAAGCATAAGCATAAGCATAAGAGTGAAACATCACTTATGAAGGGGTGTCCTTAAACTTTTGGTGGGGCCTGTATATTTTTGTTTGATCTTGAGGCGACAGCGCCCTCACCTTTTTCGCCATTTCCCTTTATGAGGTAGACATTACGTAATATCTCAGGCCAACAAATGAAGATACTGCTTCCGCAACTGGTATATATAAGTCTTTGTCTACATCATATAATGCAGAAAATTACTGTCATTGTGCAGCACTTAAATCGATTCTCATGGTGAATTAGCTAAAAAGCACTTATACCTCATTTTGCGGAAACTACGTACATAGCCTACACGGATTAATAAAAAAATCGTATTTATGAGAAGTTGGAAAGAAGTCTTTGAAGTGAGATTTGCTCGAAATCATTAATTGCAATTTATGTCCGAAACTACTGTGGGGAAAAAGAAAAGATTGTTGTCTTCTTTGTAGTGTAGCTTAATGTCTTTGGCGTATTTTACGGCTCGATTAAAATTTGATGAGTATCTAATCTGTGTAATTATGAGAAAATTCCGAACTTGCATAACACTAATAACACATAATTACTTTTGCGTTGTGTCATGTATGACAAACTACCATAAAACGTGGACATTTTCGTGTATGAGAATGGATGTGCAAAATGTAGGCAATTTATAATTTATATTTTTAAACTGCTTGCGTTAATTTCAAATAGTCTCTGGGCTTGAGGTTCGCGAGTTCAAACTTAGCCAAGAGTAATGGATATTTAAGAGCGATACAAATTCTTCGCATGGATCGGAAGGGAAGCTGCCGCAGATCGACAGAATGAGGGAGATTGCGTAAAATTTATTTCTCGCCCGTGTTAAAATAGAGCAGTGCTATTAGTCATTGTCACTATCGATACTGTCATCGGGAGAGGGGAAATGAATTTCAACTTAGTATATTCCACTGCAATTTCTGCATTTTTTTTATGCCTGTGACTGTATTATAAAGGATAAAAGTGGAAATGTTGTATTTGAAAGACTTCATACATTGATATGAAGCTATATTAGGGGAATAGAAGCTCTAGTCTACTTGAAATAATAGAGAAAAGAAATTTCCTGTAGGTCCTTTCCCTTAAACTGAAATGCCATTTTTGTAGATACGAGGTATCATTTCTTAGCCACCGATATAGCATTGTTCTATTGCTACTACCGTACTATATTTTAGGGTAGGTACCGGTAATGTTAAGGTCTAAAATGACTACCTCTATGTCACGCCTTTCATTAGATATTGGGTGTGAAAAAAATTATACCATGAGCGCTATGTTTTGTCTATTGCCACACTATAGTGGTAGTAGTGGTGATTTTGGTAGTAGTGGTAGTGGTAATAATAATATATATTTAGTCTGGCAGAGCTAAGGCCAGTAGGCCTTCTCTTCCGCCCAGTCAGACTCTAATTCTAATTGAATACAATTGCTTACATAGTTATTACATTAATATCTAGACCACAAAACAACATGAAAGTAAATAATGAAAGTTGGATAAGTAATGTTAGTGTGACAATAATAAACATTCGTAAGAAATAGTGATAATAATAATAATAATAATAATGAGATAATTTAAATATTTATTCTGTGATATATATAACCATTAAATACTGAGAAACCTGAAAGAGCTATTATTGTTAACAAGAATTGTTAGAAAAATAGTTCGTTAGTCTATTCTTAAATTGGTTTGATGTCTGACAGTCTTTGACATTACTCGGTAGGGAATTCCAAAGCCGAGGAACAGCCACAGTGAAAGAAGATGAATATGAGGATGTTCGGTGGGAGGGAATGGATAATATTGAGGAGTGTTGTGATCGTGTGTCTAAAAGACATTTCATACAAGTTGAGAGGATGCGAAGGCATTTCTTTCCCCTTCTACTTGCCCTGAGTCCGTCAGTATAACAGACCGGTAGCTGTTACCTCTTATACCTGCATCCCCCAAATTGTACACACAAGAAAATAAAATATTAAATAAAGTACATAAATGGATATAAAATACAATGACACAGATGTTTGACAGTTACATGTTTCAGTATATTTTAGTGTCGTTTCTACAAAATTTTCAACTGATAATTAATTAAATAAAGGGATGCTAGTTTGTATTATGAAGTCAGGAGGGAGTGATATAGTGCAGATTGTTCCGTCTTTTATGCTGTAGAGTAGCAACTAGCGGTGAAGAAAACATTTATCTTCTGCTGTCGGTAGCTTTTTAATGTGCCAGTTGATATAAACAACAATAAAATGAAATATAAACGCTTAGTATAGATTTTCGAAATATAGATTACCGGTAAACGTTTTCAATAATAAGAATTTTCACTATGTTCAAAGTCAATTAGTCGAACGTTAGTAAGATCGATAGTAGCATCTTCCCCTTCACGGATGGTAAAGAGTGTGTGTAGAGGGGAAAGCCTATCAACCAAACTGAAATGGGGATTAGGTTATGATGGGTGGATAAATTTTGAAAACGAGACGCAAGATAGACAGGAGTGGAGAAATGCAATATGTGAAAGAGAAGGGAAAGACAGTGGATTTTCCTACGATCTTCTAGACGGAGCCAGGACAACATTTCGAGGGATAGTGTTATGTGATCAGCCCGGCGTTAGTGGTAGTGCTGGTGATAGAAAGAAAATATGAAACGATTGCAGCAAATTCCCATAGAAAATCTGTCCAACGCCGTAATTTCCTATTACGAATTCCGCTTGACCTCACCGGGATTACTTCCCGGGTCTCCGGCTCGCATTGCCGACACTAAACTCTTGCACTGGGTTAACCATAAGTTTCCTGTGAAAGGGAAAGTAATACACAATTTAGTTTGGTACATAAAAGAAACTTCACTTTTTCCTGAGAGTCTTTTTGCTTTACTGTCTGGTATGAACAATAGTGCTTTCACTTGTTCTCGCATGAAAAGGCAAACGCTGTTTTTTAATCTCAAAACTTCAGTCACTCGTTTGGTTTGATAAATCGTAGTCGAATAACATACAGATTTTGAAGGCATGTTAGTGATTTTGCACAAGACACACTTTTAATGGCAGTTTTTTAGCTGTCTGAAGAACTTTGCTTCTAAATAGCGTAGCGTAGGATGCTAACTGTAAAGTGTCGGTACACAGCGATCTGATAAAGTTTCATCCGTCCCATGAAACAATAGAGATTGGAACTTTGCCATACTACAGCTTCTATTAAGATGGAGTATTCCGAGATCCGGCTACTTCTGTAGTTTCGAACTTGCTGACCTCGCAGCCTGTGCGATGCGTACAACCAGTAGTAACGTTGGAGATATTCACGATTATCGTCGTGATGTTACACGCATCTTGCATCTCAGGAGCACATTTGACATATCTGCTGCGGCACAGAGAAGAATGAGGGGATTAAATGAACATTCGAGCGGGAATTTTTGCGTAGGTACTTACAAGGTCGCGAACTATAGGTCAGTGTCGCTTTAACTAGAGCGTAGTAGTCTTGGAGTTCGGTTTCCATATTTGAACGGAAACGTACGGCACAGTGTAATGTTTTCAACGTAATTTCCTTTCTACAGGATGTAAACGATATAAACTGCCGGAAAGTACTGGCGGTAGAGCATAAATAACTGAAGAAAAAAGTCATATAAAATTTTCCTATATCTGTCAAAGTTTTCCCAGAAAAAATGTGTTTTTTTTTTAGTCTGACGTTTTTGAAAAAGAGAATAGAGTCATTATGGTACTTTGCCCGATACATACGCTGAAGCAGTCGTTTGTTACTCTGTTTTACGAGTATATTGGTATGTGCTGGACGTAAAGTCATTGTCAATGTCATTCACGTTCAGTCGAAATGTGAACAAAAATAATTACACTACTATCATTCTTAAAAACATGTTATTCTACAAATCTATACTAATAATAAATCTGTAGCCGAAATTTTTCTGGTAATTTTCGATTTTACAAAAAAAATTAGTCCTAACATATATAATTAACCATCCTGAAACCGAAAATCGCTTTTTTGAAATTTTTGTTTGTATGTCTGTCTGTCTGTATGTTTGTTACCTTTTCACGCGATAATGGATGAACGGATTTCGATGAAAATTGGAATATAAATTATGTTCGTTGTAACTTAGATTTTAGGCTATATGGCATTCAAAATACATTATTTGAAAGAGGGGTTATAAGGGGGCCTGAATTAAATAAATCGAAATATCTCGCTTATTATTGCTATTTGTGAAAAATGTTACATAACAAAAGTTTCTTTAAAAATAATTTGCGATAAGTTTATTCCTTGAAACATTTTGATAGGACTGATATTTAATGAGATAAATGAGTTTTAAAATTAAAATAACTGCCATCTAAGGCCGTGTAATGAAATAAAAAACAAATGACTTCGTCTATAAGGGGCCTTGGACAGCAACAATCGAAAGCTATGAAAGATAGCCTATAGAGAATGTTTCTGTGTTTGCTTGAAGTAATATCGGAAGCTAAATTAACCGATTTTTATAATTAATTATTATTTCACCATTGGAAAGTGTAGTTTCTCTAGATGGACATAATTCTATAATGTTATTACAGTAACTTCTGATATAATATAATATAATATAATATAATATGTAATATTATATACCTAATATAATTTAAGTTATTTGAAGGGTTCAGAACCATAGTGGGCCAAGCGCCATTTACTGAATACGTAGAAAACAAGGGTTAAAATTAAATTATTACCATAATTCAATGGAAACCTATAACAAGTAAAATAAAATATACACATTAAATCTAAATGATGTCAATCTTCATTAAACTATGGTTGCATGTAATAAAAACTAAGAAACATGTTAAAGGAATTGTCATTGCACCAAATGAGTGTCTCTGGACCAAAATGATCGCATTTTAATAATTTGGATGCAATTTAAATTAAGTAACATATTAAACGATTTATCCTTCTATCAAACACGAATGTTCCCTGGATCAAATGTCCTATTTTAATTATGTAATTACTTTATATTTATTTGTAACGGGTGCAGCGGAGCGCACGGGTATGGCTAGTTGAAAATAAAATTGTAAGAAGTAATTGAATTTCACTACATTTTTGTTCAGTACACCAATATATACTGTCTTTCTAATTTTGGTAGTTTATATCGTTTACACTCTATAATTATATAGTGCACGATCAAATTAGCAGTGCAGAAGATTGGTATGAAACGTTTGACGTGAAGTGAACCAGTCATCATTACCAAATTTCATATTGAACATTTCATAAACGTGAACGATAATAAATTTATTGAAGTCGGAGAAAGCATATTTGAGTAAGATAGGGGCCGATAGGCCTATATCGGTTTTTACGAAATACCGATATTTTCGTTTTGATATATCGATATCGAAATTTTGATTCAATATATCGTATAATATATCGGTTTTCTCATAAATTTATCGTTTTTTTATATTTGTTTTCGTTTTTTGTGGAATTATTATGAACAACAAAATCCACACTAGTTAACTTCGATAATTCCCTGAGAGATGGCGTTAATGAAAGTGGGCAGTTACATAATTGTGCAATCTTGAAATATCCTTTCCAAGCCTTTCTCTTATTGGCTGGTCTAGAATTCGAATCCAAACTATTTAATATGCAGTACCAAATTCAAAATTCAACGTGTGCGAACGTGAGATTGACACGGAAGATTTATCTACAACTGTTTTAGTATTAATTTCTCCAAGGCAGGAGCAACTGCCACTCTGAAAAGGAACCGTTTGACTTCAAAACTTTTATTTCTATGTTTTAAATGGAAATAGAAACAAGGATGTAATACTGGTTTGAGATTTATTTACGGCTAGGATTTCTATGCACAACCTAGTAGTGACATTGTTTTCTTATTAAAGCCTATATTTTAATACATAAAAATTTTATCCCCGTAATCACCATCATCATTATCATCATCACCACCACCATTGAGATTTGAAATGTTGGAGTGTAACAATAACTTACAATGGGAACTTACTATAGAAGGATTGTATCAAATCAATTGTGAAGTTTGTTAAAACTTGTAACATTCTAAGTACGGTACTGTTAACTTACATTTAAAAATGAATACAAGAACTGTGTACTTACATTTAAAAATTATTACGTTGTTATCTAGAAAAGAGCATTATATGTGTATGCTCGATCGAATCTTAGGCTATATAAAATTAGAATAATTGAATCGTGGATTGGAAAAAACTGATGGGGATCCTAAAGAAAATTGGAGTGGATTGGAAAGAGAGAAGGCTTTTCAGTAACCTACAAATGAAACGAGTCAAAGGAGAAGAAATGTCAGAAGCAAGTGAAATAGGGAGAAGAGTACGACAAGGATGCCTTTTATCACGTACCCTGTTCAACATCTACTTGGAGGATTTAGTGAAGAACTGTTTTCAGAACATGGGAGGAGTGATAGTAGGAGGAAGAAGAATAAAATGTTTAAGATTTGCTGATGTGGCATTGTTAGATAATACTAAAGGATAAGCTACTGTAGCTAAATGACAGCTGTTAGCACTATGGAATGAAGATAATTGCCAACAAGACGCAAACCATGGTCATATGAAGAAAAGTAAAGAAGGTAGACTTGTGAATTCTAAATGAGGCAGTAGAGCAAGTGGACAACTTCAAATACTTGGGTGTCTTATAAGCAGTAACATGAACTGCTGCCAAGAAGTCAGAAGGAGAATAGCAATGGCAAAGGAAGCTTTTAATAGAAAAAGGAGCATCTTCTGCGGACCTCTGGAGAAAGAACTAAGGAAGAGACTAATGAAGTGCTTTGTGTGGAGTGTAACATTGTATGGGGCAGAAACATGGACATTACTAAGTAGCGAATAGAAGCATTTTGAATGTGGATATGGAGAAGGATGGAGTGTGTGAAATGGACAGACAGAGTAAGAAACGAAGCTGTGTTGGAAAGAGTGGATGAAGAAAGAATGATACTGAAACTGATCAGGAGGAGGAAAAGAAATTGGCTGAGAAGAAACTACCTACTGAAGGATGCACTAGAAGGAATGGTGAACGGGAGAAGAGTTCGGGTCAGAAGAAGATATCAGACGATAGATGACATTAAGATTTATGGATCATATGAGGAGACAAAGAGGAAGGCAGAAAATAGGACAGATTGGAGAATGCTCTGTTTGCAGTGAAAGACCTGCCTTTGGGCAGAACACTGTGAATGAATGAATGTTTCACTTTCAATTACTGACCCATATAGAGTTCACTTAACACTTTCCCATTTTATCATTTAAGCTCATCTTATCTCCACCATAGGTGATTTAGGTTAGGAACTAGCCTACATAATAATGAAATTATGATATTGAAAATGTATTGTTTATCGTTGCAATTTTACATTTAATCTTTTGATTGTTATGATGTTAATTTCAATTCTAATATGGAATAGGCTATTAAAATTTAAGTTTATTGTAATAAATGTACACCCACAAATGTAATTGCATTAGTATCTATTAATTTGCTTACGGGATAGCAATATATCGAATCGTTTCGATATACCGATATATTTTCTGCAGTATATATCCTTTATCGAAATTAGGTTTGCAATATATTGCAATATCAATATATCGGTATTTATATTATTTTCCCCATCTCTATTTTACTTTAAAAGAGTTAAAATTTTGATTAATAATCTGATTCAAATTAACGAACGTTATGAAGTATGTCATATGCCAAGCCATGCTTCATCTACTGGTTATCTTACTAAATCCCAATGTTACAATCTCGCTAACTTTTCAATAAAAATTAGCTAAATCTCTCCAAAGTTTGTTAAAAAATTCCCAGAAATGTCGCTAAAAATTAATAATAAATATCACAAAATAAAGATAAGAAAAGCGTACATATGCGGACAAAAATATAATTTCTTCGTCGTCACCCTCTTCTGCGGAGTCTGGTTGTTGACGGCTGTGATGTTGAGGTGGAAGGTGTGGAAACAGCTGATTGTGAATACACTGCATTTGATCCAATCATTGACACTACATTTTCTGGCAAATTGTAAGTGTGGAAATGTTCACCTAAGCTTTTGACCACAATTTTTTTTGAAGTCTAACAGTTTTTTTTTATATATTTTAAAATATATTAAAAAAAGCAAAAACTACAGTCTCATTTGCTTCACACGAACTGTCGGCACAAAATTCCAAAACTCAATTGACTCGGGTCAGTTCGGAGTGGAAAATCTCCGCGTTACGGGGAAGAACCAAGATTACATTAGCTGGAGCTCGCGACTCGTCACTGTCAATCAAAGTTGCCACCGTTTATGGGTGTTGGAGCAGTAGAATTGAGAGAGAGACCTAACACGTGAGAATCATTGAATCAGCATCTTTCACCCTGATCACTGATCACAAATATAAGAGATCAGGGCTTTCACGTATGAATCATTAGACTACTCAGTAATGCACCCATGCCTCTTCTAAAACTAAGAAGTGCCTGACTTCAGTTGAATGTTTTAACTTAAAAGAAATAAAAAAGTGGAAGAATACAAAACCCAGCAGAAAAGCCGCGAATCGTATTTCACAAAATTTGTCGCCGAGACTAATTCAAAATTCCCTAGATTTAGTGACTTAGCGCTAAATATGGCAACACTGCTAAATCCGCATGACCACCAGTTCGTAGGATAGTTTTAATAGGTCTACAAGTAAGTACTCGATATCTATATTTCAGTTCCAGTAATTTCTTGTCTAGATAACTGTCTGTCGATGCTTGTATCGATAGTAGTTCAACTGAAGTATCGAATGATCAACTACGCGGTGTTTTGACAGAAAAAAGAATGAGGCGTCGTAAACTGGCGTTCGAAGATACCTGACCCCTATTAATCGATAGTGATCGATAATTTGTTCGTGTAAGTGTGGCTTCTTTAGTTATTACTTCTATGAATAGATGTCGAAGATGATAGTCAGTGTAACCAATCGTGCATAAGTATACCCGCATTATAGAATTCAAAATTTGATCTCCCTCTTCTGACTAAAACAAAACTGAGTTTAGCGGGAAAACGCTAATACTGTAATGAGAATAAATTAATCTTAATCTAGGGGAGTAGTGGGTACAGTGAGACACAAAATATTAAGACATATGTATGCAAGTGATAATTGACGTATTTTTAAAATCAAGTGCAATAGAAATAGACATTAAAAACATTAAAACATGGAGTATAATAATACATAAACAAAAATGTTAATAGATAAAGGACATATTGTACAATACGTGTTTGTCAAAAAAATGCAAATGTCTCACTGTTCCCATTCAGGAGGGTACAGTGAGACACCACAGTGTCTATTAACGGACATTGAAATGATTTACACTTATTTCAAAAGAAAACAAAAACTTGCTGTCTCTTTATCTTGACATGTTCTGTAGGCTTATTTAGAATCATTTTGAAGTCTGACTTCGAAACCATTGAAACATCTGGAACATTTGGAAAAGTGAATTTTCCATGACATTTCAAACTTTTGCGAAAAAATGAAATTAATTTTTGGTGACAACAAAGCATGTGATTATAAGAATTTAATGTAATTCTTTATTATTTTTTAACGTTTCTTAAATTTTGTGAATATTTCTTATTTATGAAACCATTAAAATGTAATGTATCCATTATTTTAAGCTACAGTTCCTAAATTGGTTACTAGTATGTTCATTTTTAATGTTAGTTACTGGTAAATGTAATATAATTACAGTTTGTTTTTGCAAATCATTGGTACATGGGAACAGTGAGACGTCTCAGTGTACTCTTCAATGGCATGTCTCACTGTTCCCTTTACGCATAGTTCATTTAAAAATGACGCCATCACTTCAAAATTAAAACAAGAAGGACGAAACTTTGCCAAACATAATCTCAAATACCATAGTATTAGGTAACAAAACATTCATATTTATATCTCATTTGTATATCCAATATAACCTTCATTAAACACAAGCCAAAATTTTACTTCTAGAGTGAAAAATTACGAATTATTTTTTCATCACTCACCTTTATAACTAGAATCAAGTCGAGTTTGAAAATACTGTTACTTTACTCATGCAACATACAACTCCACTGTTACCAACATCTCAACATCAAAATTTACCATATAATAAAAAATGTCTCACTGTTCTCCCTGTCTTACTGTACCCACTTCTCCCCTACATCATCATTTTCCCCAACTCTTTTTTGCCCGCCCCAATAATAGTGTCACCTATTGGGAATTAGGGAAACTATTTCAAATTTATTATATCTTCGGTTCTGACCTATCCCGTACTTAGGAAGTTCGCTTACACGATCATAAAATTGAAGGTCAGATATCTTTGAACCCCAGTATACACAGCTGAAGTGGATTACTCATTGTCACGCGATTCACTTATGCGTTGGCGTGTGAATGTACATAAACGTTGTTTTAATTTCGTGTTGAGTATTGTGCTTTCCTATAGTATGTTTTTTATACAGGAAGAATCGTCCCGCCAGGAGTTTTAAACCGGTCGAATTAGCAGGCCGCTGACATATAGGGGTTGCAAGTGGTAGGAGGAAGGACAAAAGCAACCCCTTCATTATTTAAAAAGGAGAACATTTCTAACTAACATTCAAGTCATGACACCATTATCGCGGCATCTGTAAGTAAAGAGTTCGCCGCTTTTCAGTTTTATGAGCTACAGCGAGAATCACAAAAAACGAAGTTGACTTCTCAGCTGGGTAATATAACTTAAAAAATGAGTAGGGTTTTGTCGCAGAAAATGGTTTTTTTTTTTTTTCGATTAGATGATCATTTTTCTCTGCTTCGAAAATAAGTAAAGATTTTTTCAGATTTTTTGAGATCAGACTGGATGACAAAAGCTTCTCAACCGAATAATAACAGGCATTTCCCATATTTATTCTGCGTTTAATTTCCTCCCAAGTGCCATTTATATTTGTTACTGTTGCTCCAAGATATTTGAAGTTTTCCACCTTTTCAAAGAATAAATTTCCAATTTGTATATTTTCATTTCGTACTATGTTCTGGTCACAAGACATAATCATATACTTCGTCTTTTCGGGATTTACTTCCAAACCTATCTCTTTACTTGCTTCAAGTAAAATTCCCATGTTTTCCCCAATAGTTTGTGAGTTTTCTCCTAACATATTCACGTCATCCGTATAAACAAGCAGTTGATGTAACCCGTTCAATTCCAAATCCTGTCTGTTGTCCTGCACTTTCCTGAAGGTATATTCTAGAGCGAAGTTAAAAAGTAAAGGTGATAGTGCATCTCCTTGCTTTAGCCCGCAGTGAATTGGAAAAGCATCAGATAGAAACTGTACGTATATTAGGTACATTTATTCAACCAAGATTTTTTCAAATAAAATGATGTGATTACTTGACATCACCTGGAGTAATAAATATGTTTCACAAGAATGAAATTTTTTAGTATTCCACCATGTTCTGGAACTTGACAGTTCCAACGTTTCGGAACTACGTCAGGTTCCATCATCAGGCCAGGAATCGTCTACTCTGGCCTTGCTTATCTGCCCTGATGATGGAAGCTGTAGCTATGTAGTTCCGAGACGTTGGAAATATCAAGTCATAGGACACGGTGCAATACCCGAAAGCCTAGGACTCTATTCTGTCCAAGGGCGTACGGAGATATGGTTAGTTGTTCATAAACTATATTGGCGTGACGTCATTATTTGACGTAAGGTACTATGAGGCAACATTTGCATCTTGTTTGTTCTGCAGTTGTCGTTCTATTAATGATTCATAACTTCACCTTGGAGACTGTTGAAAATGGATTCTGGTGATAAAGATTCATACTGCGATGACCTTTCCTACAATTTAAATTATTTGTTCATTTATTTATTGATTTATTTGATTTATTTTTACTGGAACTGGCAGAGTTAGGGACATAAGATCTTCTCTTCCACTCAACCAGTGTACAAATACATAGCAAATATGTATGTATGTATGTACTGTCTTCCTCCGACGAGTTTAGTGCTGGGATCTGAGGTATTCTTACCATCGGTGCGGGGGGTTGCAGGTAGATTCTTTTGTTGCTACAGCCAAGCCGAGCCGAGCGGAGTGGGAAGTATTAATCGTCCAAAAATATGCAGTCTTCAGTTTGTAGTAGTGTGAATATTTCATATACATATTGTTTACCTAGGTCTATAAGGTTTTGTTATTAATATATTAAATATATTGTTGCAATTTTTGCTCAAACATCTCCCTGAATGTTAGAATGTTATGTTTTATTTAACGACGCTCGCAACTGCAGAGGTTATATCAGTGTCGCCTAACATCTCCCTGATGTTAGCTATGTTAATATTATATGAATTACTCATGTTAAATATTTCACCGTTGCAAATCATTTTTAAGGAAACATGCTGGGGAAAAATTTTTGGTTTTCTTCTATTGGAATTTTAGAATATGTGTGATTGGTATCGTGAAAAATAGATTCCTATTATGTCATGCGAAAATCATTTGTTGGTGATATGTTAAAATACAAATCAAGTAGTTTTACTTCTCAAGTGAGTTCAGCAGTACCGTATATTTAAATTGATTATTTTACAAATTTAATTCAATTCTACTAATCACTAAATTTTGTATTACGATTCTTCTCTTCATTTATATTATTATAGTTGTATTATGATTTTTCTTTTTTATTTATTTTATTGTATTTGTATTTCTGGTGGTGTGATGGCCTTAACTTCAGAATAAATAAATAAATAAATAAATAAATAAATAAATTGATTAATTAATAAGTAAATTAATTAATTAATTAATTTTCTACAATACTTGTATCTCTATCTCGCCAAAATACGTTAGAAAACTAGTAGGCATTCTGCTCTCGTAAATTGGGCGAATGTTTTCAGTATGATTGTACTTTCTTCCAGACTGCCGCTGTCACTGTTCCCCCCCCCCCACTCCAGTACCGCGCTAGACTAGTCGAAACCGCATTCCTCTCAGCACTAAACTCCTCAGAGGATGACAGTATTTAGTGCTCAACCAGATTGATTCAACATCATTGGTTTCTGGCAGACCAGTGCAAAGTCCCCATAGAGGATTTAAAATTTACAAGGTTTTTGCAAACATTTAAATTTTCCCAATTCATAATAGAATTTTTCTCATTACAAACGACATACTGAGGTGATGGTAAAATACCCAGCTTATATAAATATTCCGCCAGGCAGTCGTGTCCTGTGGCAATCCTTATGGCAGTTACCGTCTCTTTACGGGGGTAATCAGGAAGTATCTCTGACTTGTCAACAAGACCAGCCCATTTCTTGCCACCACTCCTTATTTGAAGATCTGAGAGAAACTCACTATTAAATGAGCGGTTAACTGATCGTTTCAAGTTGTGATACGAAAGTTGGGAGGTCGTCCGTAACAATATTTCAGTCCCTTTTTTTGCTAGGAAGTCCGCAATCTCATTCTCTAAAATACCAACATGCGAAGATATCCTCTGGAGAACAACGACGACTTCTAACGCTTTGAGTGAGGCAAGGGATTTTATGATCTAGACAAATCCTGATGTTGCAGGATGAGGGAGAGATGCTACTGCCCAAATGGCAGATTGAGAGTCACAGAGAATGACAACTTGACTGTGGCAAGTCGGTCTTTCAAGCAATTGCTTTAAGGGAAGATTTATGACCTCCAATTCGCCATCGAAGTGAGACTCAAACTGCCCAGCGACTTATAGAAGCGCATAGCAAATATAAATAACATAATACAAAAAAGAATGGAATGATGATGATGATGATGATAATAATAACAATAATAATAATAATAACAATAACGACAATAGTAATACTTCTTTAAAATTGCATTTTAATGTTATAGCGAGCTACTCTTCTTCTCTCAATTTTTCTGTAGAGCTCTGTGCAAAATGATTTACTAAAAAGCAAACATTCTCATGGGGACAGATATAATAGTACATTATGCAACGAGCCTATAATGGTAGTAATTAAGACGCGAGTATGTTTGTTTATGAAACGAGCGAGTTTAATAATTTTCATACGAGCGTCTTAATTACCATTATAGGCAAGTTTCATACGACTTTTTATGCTCGACCATATTTCTAACTTGAAATTATTCAGAAGTATTCATGTTATGGTTATGTAAGTGAGGAGTTGAATTGACCTGAATTGTGAGATGTGCGCAGACGCGAAAGTATTGATTTTTTCTGAAACACGAATGTCATTGACCTTGATATAATCTAGAGAATAACATGAAGATTAGGCTTGATATAACCTGGAAATTGATTTAGAATTGAAAAACGAGATGACAAATTGAATTTATTTGAATATTATTTACAATTAACGCTAATTATTATAGTAACAGAACATAACCTTCTGCGACAGTATTGGATTTCCAGCCTTCGTGACTTTTCGCTAATTGTCTTTCGATTGCATATCCGAGAATAATCGATACTTGCGGTTTTATAATGGTATAATCAGTACAAAGGTGATTTCTCATTGGCTGAACAACTGAATTATAATGAATAGGTGTACTTTAATGAGGTGCATTAAAGGGCTACTACTAGGTGTACAATTACTACATTTCGGCATGGTCGAGCATAAAAGTTTTTTTCCCTTCAACCATGTTAATAAAGTCAAAACAAGTAAGTTTCCCTGGGAACGTTTACATACAGAAAACACAATTTCATGGTAAGATTTATTGGAACAGATACAGCAATTGTTGAACTATTTTTCAACATATTCCCCACCGGAATTGAGACATTTGTCACACTGTGGGATCAACAGAGAGATGCAGACGGCTGTCACACACTGGTTCCGATCCCAGGCAGCAGACTTCTACGACACAGAAATACAATACAAAGTTGATCCCACGTATGATAAATGTCTCAATTCCGGTGGGGAATAAGCTATGTTGAAAAATAGCTCAACAATTGCTGTATCTGTTTCAATAAAATATCTTATCATGAAATTGTGTTCTATTTATGTAAACTCCCCCAGGAAAACTTATTTTTTACGACCTCATAATTGCGGTAAAGTGGCCAAAATTTGTATAAGCACTTGTTCTGACGTTATTAACATGGTAGAAAAAATATTAACTTTTTTATCTGCCCCCAAGAGAATGTTTGCTTGTAAGAGGAAGATCTTTATCTGAGGAATATTACATTTTATTAAGTAATAACTACTCGAGAAAGCGATTAGATTACATTGTACAATCTTCTATCGATCACTGTATGTCAGATTAGTTATCACGTATCAGGTGCATTAATTAGTCAGTGCAATCAGTTGGTGACCTTTCAATCACCACCTAATCCTGTGATATTTGCTATGGACAAAATGGTTAAAAAATGATAGATTTTATCCTGATTGCTCTATTTTCAACATCATTATTTTTGTACATTTTAAAAATAGCGACATAATATCACATATTCTTTTCGTTGGCTCTGAAAATCTTGTCATTTTCAAACGGTCGCGAAATGAAGAACTATTGTCTTGAGCAATCTCCAGCCTTTCTAGAAGTGCACACCAGCAAATAATTCTACATTTCTCTTTATGGGAATGCTCGTCTGATTTCTTGAATCACTGAAGAGTTGTTATTTTGCTATAAATTGGTTTCAGATAACTAGTACAGGGACATCATTTTATTTTTACTTCAATTTTTATTGTACCTGAGATTTTTTAATGTACTTCACTCTCACCCCCTCTACTAGTAAGCTTCCAACCGTTCTCCACACAGAACCAAGGCCGCGTATGCAGTACTGAGTTAGTGAGTATAGTACGTTCTAGAAATATGTTCCCGTTTTTCAGTGACGAAAGAGCTTTCAATATTGAATCATATTTTCGCACAGGTACTGTCGTCCGTTTGCCTACGTCGCATCCCACTTTCCCCCACCTGCTTCTGTTCGCCCCTCTGTAAATTCTAGTAGCTGGGCTGTCTTAGCTCTTTTCTGAGAACATTAACTTCTGTTAGGAATTGGACGTCTACGTAATATTATACAACTGTTTAAAATAACTTAAGTAAAAGGGCCTCGTTAAGTAATTAACTGTCACGTGATTTACCCCCCTTTCTTCGACCCTGCGACAAAACCACTTGAACGGACAGTAGATAGCATTTCTGAGTAATTTTATCTTTTCGGATCGGGCAGAAGTGAATATTAAATTTACAGTACGTAAGGTACTCTTTTATAGAATAGGTATAGAATTATTTCAACATGCGTTACTCGTACGAAGGACGAAACTGGTAATTGGAATTAGGTACAATAGTCTATAGTGCGGTAATATGCACAAAAGAACTGAAGCCTGTATCGAAATGAACGGCCACCATTTTCAAAAATGTGTTTAAATATCCCTATTATGATTATTTTCCATTTTAACTTAATTCTATATATTGTACGCTAATGTGCTGTAACAGTACAATATACACTGCATAATTAATATGTCCGAATGGATAGCTCAATTCGTGAGTAAAAACACTTTGTAAGTGTTAATATAGTACTGTATTTTGATTAAACGAAAACCTAATGAAAATTATCAACCTCAAAATTGCGATATTTCCTAGTTTACATAAATGGATGAACTACTTTTCTTCCCTGCTATACCTAGTAAAGTGATTTGTTTGTATTTTACGCCAGTATCATCGAACTCCAGTCTTGGAAGGGGGAGCAAGCAGTGTTTCCGGTTCTAGACCTTTAATCCAAAGGTATAGCCAGGTTAATATTAAAAATGTTAGTAATAATAAAATGATGTCCCTGTACTTACAGTATGTCTACGTGTACTTTCAGTACCTGGTGAAGTCTGTCCATTGTTTGTAATGTGAGATCACAAAGTGGGCGTACCCCCATGTATTACGACAGTACGATGTATATGGTTGATTGATTGATTGATAAGGACATGTACCTGATTAACGATCCAAGACATCGGTATGAAGATCTTCATTTTCATAGCACAGCTGAATTCTGCGCCATGTCCTGGCAGATGTTTTGCATGTTCCACAGCTGCTCATAATTGCGCCGTTGTGTTATAGCGATGATTTCGTACTTTGTCCTTGATGAATCCCCAGAGAGCATTATCAGGTGTTGTAAGGTCGGGAATTCGTGTAGGCCAGGCAAAAAGAGCTTATCATCTGCAGATCATCTTCCAATCCACCGTTTGGAAAAGGTCGTATTCAGGTATCGACGCACTTTCAATGCGCGCTCCGTCCTGTTGCAGTATCACAGTGTCTTCGATACCAGCTTGTTGCTACTGTGGCACCAACCATTCACTAAGCATGTCCTAGTAGGCTGGCCATTAACGAAACCTTGTAAGAAGAAAGGGCTTTGTTGTCGGCCTTCCACTTCTGGAACGGTCTTTCACACTAACCGTTGCCAATGCACGTTTTTTTTTTTTCACCCGAACATATTGCTTTCCTTGGCGGTTTCACACCAAAGCGGTCACGAAATTTAATATTCTGTTTCCACGGTGTCGCAGGTATGACGTCTTTCAGGAAGCCAAACAGCTATCACTAACCATTCGATGGCAAACGGACTCTGGTCAGCCCAAAGACGTTATATAGGGTCAGCCATGTTTGTTTATAACTGCACGGTTATCATAGTAGCATGATACCAACGTAAACATGGGTTACCAACATTCACATTCAACGGAGAACTGTTAAGGTAAGCGTTCACTACATCGTATCGCACTCATCGGACGAATCGCACGGATCGGGAAAAAAAAACAATTTTTGCTGTAAAGGCTGGTTCACAATAAACCGGAAACGAGAATCGGAACGAAAACGAAAACGGTAAAATTGTTAAAATGTATACTTTTAAATGTGAGCATTCACAATTAACGAAAAGCATGTCGGAGCCCGAGATCGGGAACGGAGAGTTGGCCAAGTTTCAACTTTGACGTTCACGTTTCCGATCACAGCCCACTAGATTCATTCTATTGCTATCTAAAAGCTATTTTGTCGTCGTATATTTTGTAGCAAGAAGACCGTGACATAACCTATGCATTATTTTGTTCTGTGCTGTGCATCATGGAGCAAGTTTTATTTGATGAGATTCTAATATTGAAATCCTCACATTTACGATAAGCGGCGCGCCTCGTATAAAGATGAGAAAATGAAGGAGAATACATGGCTTTCAATAGCTGCATCTTTGAACACCGATTGGAAGCGAATCATATTTTATTACTGTTTTGGTTGTATTACACACTACATATTCATGCTTCAATTCAATAATTACTGTTGTGTTAATTTTTGTTCTATTACAAATGTTTCTTCTCTAATTATTTTACGTTATGGTAGACTTAAAATAGGTTGTGATAATAAAGATGCATGGGCATATTTATAGTACCGTACCTAATAAAATGTTTCAGTTGAAATTTCGAAGTTGGTTAACCTGTGTTTATGTTGGCTGCCTTATACTCTTAAGAGAACGCAATTGGTCAATTATACACAAATAACATTAGAATGCGTAATATCGACTTTGCATATCGTTATTGACCTACTTATCGATCTGCATAGTCGTCTACGTTCTCGGTTTATTGTGAATCAAAAATGTTCATATTCACGTCCTCTGCTTCTCGTTTTTATTCTGGTTTTCGTTCCCGGTTTATTGTGAAGCAGCCTTAATTGTTATGTAACCGCGTTCACTACATCGTATCGCACGCGTTGGCTCTCGGCAAATCCGTCCACGTTTCTCGAATGAGCAACTTTTCCGATGCGTGCGATCATGGCCTCCTTTAATATATCAATTTTAATTGCTCAACTGTTACTATTATGTTGTGCCATGTTCAGTGTCGCACCAAAACAGCAGACGGAGAACTTATTTCGCTTGTAGAAAATTGCGAAGAATTATATAATTTGAGGCGTTCCCATTACAGTAATCAAGTCGTGTCTTATATTATGTAACCAATATCTCTTTCGTTTCTACCTCTTCAGTTAAGACGGATACTGCAATTATAAATTCTTATTCGCTAACATTCATAATTAATAGACATAACCTCAAACTCCTCTATTTTCAGCAATGTCAATATCGTACGACGTCATGTTTTAAACAGCTGATAGGGAATCCGATGAGGCTATGAGGTAGAGACGTTACAGTGAACGCACTGCACCTAAAAGTAACCGTTGCCTGCGATTCGTACGAGGAGTGTGATACGATGAAGTGAACGCTTACCTTTAGAATGGTGGCAAAAGAAACTGAAGTACCTGCCCCGATGTTTACCCATTACAAATTACAAATTAACTTGCTGGATTTTCGGCTCGGAAGGGTGATACCACAGCCAGTTTACTCATGATCTTCTTCTTCTTGAGGCGTTACAACTTCGGCTACAAGTTTTGACCTTTTTTGGACTAACACTACAATCTTTGACATGGCGGTCTTCCCTGAACGTAAGACCATTGGCCAACACAATGCGCTTCCCCGCCCCCCCCCCCCGCTCAGAGGCTTCATAGGACGACTACAACAAGCACCCAATCTCGTGAAATAGAGATCAAACTAAGTTCACGCCGGGAATAGAACCACGGGCCCTTGATGGAAAAGCGCACGTTCTATCCACTGAATCATAGTGGCATACTTTTTACTCAAGTTATTGATAAAATATTCATTATTTTCGCAAGAAGCTGGCGCAAAAATCAATTATTGATAATCGATAAATTATTGTAAAGAATACCAGTTTTCGTACAAATCTTTCCCGTAAAAACGGATTTGTGCCTTACTGACCACAATCATTAAGGCAACATGAAGTGCTCAGATGCAATTAAATTTGAGTAGCTGAGACAAGGACGCAAGACGCGTTAGAGCGAAATAGTGTTGTTTATGTTCGAATGTGCGGTGTATTCCCCTATGTTTTGTCTGCTGTAGAATATTATCATTTAAAAGCATTATTAAGTATCTCACGTTATCAACGAGCGATAACACGTCACGCCCTGGCGAGACGTAAGGAGAGACTGGGTTCTGAACTTGGGGTCCACGACACACCGTAAAGTACATCGAACAGGGTCGCTTGTCACGAGAAATGACATGTTTTACTTAATATCATAAGAACAAATGGACTGGTTCTTATCATTCACCATTCATTGTAAATTGTTTATTGTTAGTAAAATAACATGTACAAAAATGCAATAGTAATATGCGTTTGCAAGAGCGGTTATGTTGATGTTTTTCCTCGAACATGAAAACAAACATACCGCTCGTGTATCGTACATTATTTTGTGCGAAGATCGTTTATTACATACCTGAAAGAGGAATTTCTAATTAGTTGCAATGAAATCTCCATCTTGGTTTCTGTTCAATGACGGCAACTTTTAAAAACAAAAATATCTATCTTCAACATTGTTGCTTTAAAATGTTTTCTGTGTTTACTATACTCCAGCAGGCCGTGATATACGTCTGACTTTTTTCCCCCCTATTTTTTCTATAAATGCGAACTTAAAACAAACGGAAAGGTTATGTAATGATTTATTTTTCATTTTAATATTTTAACAATATTATTTATATAACATATTGCAGTAATAACATCGGCATCTGGAATCTTGTTGATTTTTTCACGGTTTCCTTAATGTTACTTGCATTACAAATGCAGTAACTTTTGTGGTGTTGTAGAGTTTACTTAATTTTTGCAAATATTTCAAAACAATAATTAACATTGCAATTTAGGTGAAATTGCAGTGGTAAGTTTCCAATTTATAATTATTACTATGTTAAATGTCTCTAAAAATAATATGTTAAAAGCCTAAAGCAGTAAAATGAATATGGCGCTTAAGCGGTAAGAAGAGGGAAATTGTTATGTGTGTTACGTTGGGAATACTGAATGTGGTATTTCACACTTACCGCGTATTGGTTTTGTGCGGAAAGCAAGCAAATACGCACGATCTCGCACAAACGTAATTTTTCCCTGAAGGAGTAAAAAAACTCGTGCTCAGGGAGTTATCCAGACACATACTTAACAAGAATAAACGTAATTGTTATACACAGAGTGGGTTAAAAAAATTAGGGATAAATTAATAAAAAAAAAATACAATTTCAATATTAACAATTTAACTTATACAAATACATATACATATTAAACCATTATATATCCGGAATGTAAGGTGTTAATATATCGTCGGTTTCTTGGTAAAAGTGACCAAATCCAAAATGTAAAATTGTTGGGAAAAGTCATCTAAAGGTTTAATGATCCATCTAAAGATAACTGTACTTCTTTAGATGTTAGTAATTAGTTACTTTGAAGGTAAATGTGCTATGTTATTAGGTCGACCTGGTTGGCGAGTTGGTATAACGCTGGCCTTCTATGCCCAAGGTTGCGGGTTCGATCCCGGGCCAGGTCGATGGCATTTAAGTGTGCTTAAATGCGACAGGCTCATGTCAGTAGATTTACTGGCATGAAAAAGAACTCCTGCGGGACAAAATTCCGGCACATCCGGCGACGCTGATATAACCTCTGCAGTTGCGAACATCGTTAAATAAAACATAACATTTATATGTTATTAGTTTTTAATATAAAATTATATCTTAAATTTTCATAATGCTTGGAAGCCTTTAAAGTGACTTGGTCACTTTTACCAAGAAACCGACGATATATTCTTTAAAAATTAAATTCCTAACGCTATTTTTTTT
The DNA here is from genome assembly GCF_040183065.1 of Periplaneta americana. NCBI lineage: Eukaryota > Metazoa > Arthropoda > Insecta > Blattodea > Blattidae > Periplaneta > Periplaneta americana. The sequence continues at coordinate 16,128,109 of NC_091127.1, forward strand.
TAATTTTTTTACACTAAAATTTTCCAAACTTGGGTATATTTCAATTATTTTAATTTATAAGCCTGTACCAAAGTAGGTACCATGGCTAAGAGCTGTGCTTGTGAAACACTTTGGTTCCTCTAGTCGTATAAAATCGAATATTTAGTCCCTTGAATTTATTGCGATTTTTATTTATGGAGTTTAATAAAGCGATGTAATAAATGTGTTTAATTTTAATAACATTAAAATTAGTGAACAAAAGTTTGAATGAGTAATCAAGTGGTTTATTAAGGCATATTTGAATCATTCTTTTGTGAATTAGTATTAGTGGAGTGAGTTTAGAATTACAATCATTTCCCCACTCTAAATTCCATACTGGAGAATGGATTGAAATAAAGCTAAATAAATTAGATGTAAAATATTAAATGTGTCTTTTATCCCCACTCCCTTCAGTTACGCGAGATTCAGATGTATATTTGCTTTCAAATATGTCAGAGATATGGTTTGAAAAATTTGTATTATTATCGAGATCCAGTTTTTTAAATACATTTTATCTTATTACATCGTCTCTTTTGTGCCAGTTGCAATTATGGTAATTTCAGAATTCATTATTATTCATTATTGTCATTATCTTTGTATATTAAGTATGATGCAAATCTGGCTTTCAGGTATAGCTTCTTGTGAAGCAGACTTGAATAATTTCAAGGGGAAAATTGTTCTGGGGCCGGGTATCGATCCCGGAACCCTTCAATTTGCTATATTTGCATAATATATACGTCACTGTAGGTACGTTAACAGAAAACCACAGTTCAAGTCACACAGAGTTTATGTGCACTCAAAATTGGATTTCTGGCGCCTTGTTAGCCCACTTGAGTTGTGTGGAAATAAAGGGAAAAATTGATACGGTGTCGGGTGTAGTTCCTGGGTAGCTCAGGCGGTAGAGCATTCGTGCGCTAAACGAAGGGTACCGGGATCGATACCCGGCCCCGGAACAATTTTTCTCTTCAAATTATATTGAGTATACTTTGTATAGGTAGACCCTGATTGAGGAAGCTTGTAGGGAATGAAGTAGGCATCTCTTTGTATGGCCTCCATTTAATAGTTTCTGCTCGTTATCTTATAATTTATGTATTTTAACAGAGTTTTTTTTAATTATCTTACCGGAATTTATCTAAGCTCATATCTTGTTTCATTTTACTTCCATTGTACAGACACAAGGTCGGAATTCCTTGACTTGGAGTCAATATGCTGCCGAAAAAACATGCACTAAGACGGACTCGAACACACGACCACGGCCTTCAAGCAACATAAAAGGCGTTCGCCATAATTTCTTCTTCTTCTTCTTCTTCTTCTTCTTCTTCTTCTTCTTCTTCTTCTTCTTCTTCTTCTGACAAGTTAAACCCTAAGGCCTGTTACGGTTTCACATAAAATTTTCATGCCAGTGTTTTGCAGGTTTGCCCACAGATCTTAGACCTTTAGGTGTGTAGTTATAGACAACTTTGGGGAACCTACTTTAGCTCAACCATGCTAGATGGTACTTGCAGTTATTAGATACTGATGGATGTATTCCAGACTTGATTTGGTTTTGAGGTCTTGAAAAATGTCAGATGTTCCTTCTTATAGTCGTGACGCTGTTATTTCCGGTGTGACTCCTCCCCTTTGCGTACGTCTTAGGAAGTGAAGGCTCTATAAAGTCTAGGTAGGTAGTATCGTTCGCCATTTTTGTTCTTTCGTTGCCGAGCTACCAGATGAGGAATCTATTTGCTTCACCGTTAAACATTATCATGTCGTAGCTCCTATGATAATGAATCAAACGCACTGTAATTGAGCAAATAATTGAGCGGCAAATAACGTCCTCGTGTTATTTCTGCAAACGCCAACGAAAGAGCCAAAATGGCGGGCGATTATGTTAAGTATTTATCGAGCCTTAGGAAATTCATTACTTCATCAATAGCGAATGACAAGACGAACACGTTTAAATGTAGCCGACCTGCAACGTGATTGGCTGCCGGAAATAAGAGCGACGGGACTATAGATCCCGTTTAGTATACTGTACCTTATTGTTCTGAGCACGAATCGCATGTCACAGGCTTTTATTCTATTGTCATGAGATTTTTTTCAGTGCCCATGCTTTGCTACCATAGCTTAAGACTGTACGTTGTGCTAAGGTAATGCGCAACCGTATTCTGGTATGCTTTTGTTTGAGGGATGTCTTCATTATTCTATTAGTAATATCTATACTTTTTGTTAATTTGTAAGACTAGAAGGCATATCTGAGCCCTTCCAACTGGCGAGAAGAAAGCTTATACCATTGATGAATTTGTCCTCTCTCTGAATATGCATATTCTGCAGCATTTCGTTTGCAGTTTTGGAACTGGTAGCTATACCAATGTGACTCGGTCGTCATTACCTTGCTAGTAGAAAGAGGGTGGACCACTGAAAGGTGACAATCACGTCTTAACCCCTATGTTTTATTTACATTTTACAATATATATTAATTAAGCCTTGTATAATCGAAAAATTGAACCCTGAAAATCAAGGAGGAAATATTCTGCTGATCAGTATTCTTTTAAAGATATTAGGAGAGATTTATGAGTAGAATTAATTTTTCATGTGTTTCGTGAGTTTTCTCTGGCAGCTGATTTTATTTCTGTGCCTAACCTAAGAAGTATTTAGTCGTATTAAGACAAATACATAAGATCATATTGTGACAGCGACGTGATATTCGAACTCACGACCAGCGTCCCGCAAGAAAGCAGATCGCGCGGGGACGGCGCGCGGCGGAGAGAAGTAAGGGGAAAGGGCCTACGCGGCGAGAGAGTGGAGAGAGAGAGCGCGCGCATCTGGTGCTGGTAGAGAGGAGAGGGCTCTGGATTTTTCTGGAGTGCCATCTCTAGAGACGCGTGGAACTTTCGAGGCTACGTCGCTGTGGTTATAAATTACGGACGCGAAGGAACGAGATAGAGTTTTCAGTTGATTAGTCAGCCAGTCAGTGAGCAAGCCAGAGCAAGCAAGCCAGTCTTGTGTACCGGTGTTCGACTCGAGTGTGCGTCCGTAACTGTGCCAGCATCCGAAGGCCTGAGTTCGAGTGCAGTGGACCGCAGTTGGAGGGACCTGAGTTCGAGTGCAGTGGACCGCAGTTGGAGGGACCTGAGTTCGAGTACAGTGAACTGTCTCTGAAGGTCTGTGGTTCGAGATACTGTGAACTCGAGTGACTGAGCTAGAAGAACTGTGAACTGAGAACTGATAGTTCTGATTTGTAAATAGTGCTTTGTAAATATTAGTTAAGATTAACAGTTCATTGTTGTTCGTAATAGTCCAAGTAAATTGTCATTGTCGTCGGTGGAGTGCTATAACGAATACTGTGTTGAGTGAAAATCCAATTGTTGACGAGAGCGTTTAAGGCGAATTGTAGAAAGGAATTATTGTTGGAAGAATAAAATCCTATTGTTGAGTGGAAATAAATTCACAATATTTTCGCCAGATGCGTTGATGTGTCTGTTCAAGATACCAGCACTTCTATCGACCTATTATCTTATCGCATGTTACAGTTTGAGTCATTACCTTAATATCTTTAAATCAAGTTCATCTTCTTCAGAGCTTTTTGCAATCTGTACAATTATATATAACTTGTGTTAGGTGGGATTTGTTACGTGCGTATACAATAATATGTATATCGCAATATGACCAGAGATGTTAAAGCGAGTATAAATAACAGCGAGGAAAAAAAAAAATGTATAGGCTAATATAGTTAATAATAGTATCTTTAACTATGTGTGTAAAATTATTGGGCTGGTGACGATCTCAAGCAGCGCATTCTGAAGAAATAAGGGCTTATGCAATTGTGTGTGTGCATACACCTTTTATCTGCGTGTATATATGATTTTGTATCTTTGGGTAAATACACCTTTTATCTGCATACACCTTTCATATGCGTGTAATATGGCTTTGTATCTTTGGGTCAACACCCGATCTACTTCATCCAAGAACCTATTTTTATCATATTCGGTTAAACGAAACAAGTGCAATTAAGCGCACACATGATAAGTACATATTTTGGGTAAATATGTGTTAAATACATTATGAAACTAATGAGAAAGCTTTTTTTTTTATTGTGTACGTAAGGAAAACCTAACATAAAAAGTGAACGAATCAGTAGAACAGAATCTGTCGCTTGATTTCTAAAGGTAAGCGTTCACTACATCGTATCGCACTCATCGGACGAATCGCGCGGATCGGAAAAAGACTATCTTTACTGTAATTGTTATGTAACCGCGTTCACTACATCATATCGCACTCATCGGCTCTCGGTAAATCCGTCCACGTTTCTCGGATGAACAACTTTTCTGATGCGTGCGATCATGGCCTTCTTTAATAAATCAATTTTAATTGGTCAGCTGTTCATAATTTTCAATTTTGACTTTTTGATATCTATTTTCTAAATATGAACGAAAACATTTGAGTACAACTCCTCTAATACCAATGTTTTCTAATTTTGAAAAAAAAAAATATCGTGATTAACTATATCAAACGCTTTTTTCAAATCAAGAAATATTCCTAAACATTTATTTCCCATATCTAATTTTCTGATAAAATTCCATGTAACAGCTAGAATAGCATTATTTGTTCCTTTACATGTACGAAATCCAAACTGAAATCGCTCAAAATGTTGGTTTCTCTGGATAGTTTACTAACTTTTTTAAATACATCTTTCTATTAGTTTAGCAAGAGATGGCAACAGAGAAATAGGTCTATAATTGTTTAAGTCAGTCCGATCTCCTGACTTATATAAGGGAAATACTCCATTAAACTTAAACATATGTATGTTATTTACACTTTCAACTGCCTATTGTAAAATATGCTCTGCCTTTGTGGCAGCCTGTTAATACAGGGCGCTCTTATCGTTTAGATAATTAAATACAATGTTGTGCCATGTTCAGTGTTGCGCCAAAATGGCAGACGGAAAACTTATTTCGCTTGTAGAAAACTGCGAAGAATTATATAATTTGAGGCATTCCCATTACAGTAATCAAGTCGTTTCTTACATATATATATATTATGTAACCAATATCTTTTTCGTTTCTTCCTCTTCAATGAAGAAGCATGAAGCAATTACAAATTCTTATTCGCTAACACTCAAGATTAATAGACCTAACCTCAAACTCCTCTGTTTTCAGCAATGTCAATATCGTAAGTCATGTTTTAAACAGCTGATAGGGGAAACCGATGAGGCGATGAGGTAGAGCCGTTAGAATGAACGCACTGCACTTAAGATATCCGTTGTGTGCGATTCGTACGAGAAGTGCGATACGTTGTAGTGAACGCTTACCTTAAGAGTACGGTATGTCCAGAAATATATCTCAAATTCAAATTTCGCGGTTTCCACTTTTCTCTTAAAATTTAATTTATGAAAACTCTTTCAGGATATGATATAAATTTTAAACTTACCCAATCTAAACAGTAAAGTTGAAGCATAATATGAACTTAATTGGTATCAACACATCAAAAGTATAGTACAGAGAAAAACAACCAATAGAATAAAACACAACATAATAATTTGATGAGGGACCTTCAAATAAACTGGCTATAAGAAGCTTAACATCAATTCTTATATTCGCATACAGTCCCTTTGCACCTGGCAGCCTATAGACGTTGACTCTGTCAAATTTTTAGTAAATTCTGTCCACAAAAAAATTGTGAAAATAGTGAGGAAAAAATCATTTTATAAGCTTAGTCGTTGACAGACCATTAAGCGTTAACATTGGAATAGCCTATGTCAGGTTTCAAACTCAGAATTATTTTCATGAAGTCTAGTGTGATGGTGGGCGATTAAGGAAAACCTTGTTAATTTGGAAGAACAAGTAAAATATCTTGATAGTTCCTCGTAATACATGTAAATGATCAAACAAGTATATTGACAGTGTGTTGTACTTGTATTTTAGGAAGAAAGAATCATCGTTTTCATATACCTTAACACTCGACCTTCAACATAACTGTGAAATACGGTTGCGGTCTTGTAAATGTTTGGGTTGTATTGTTTATGGTGACTGAAATGTTTAATTATTCATAGTATAACATGCATCAATGTATTTATTGAAATACTGCGCATATAATTAGCAGACGGTGTAACCAGCGAATAGGCATTATAAAGAATGGACACTGAGCAAATTTTCCTGTGTTTTGTTTGTCTGTGCGCCAGCGTTTAGTTCCACTTTCAAGCGCTAGAGGTTGTGTAATCGAGCATACGCTAAGATAATAATTGATAATACAGTTGAGACACAGGATCCAAACATCGCCTACCTTATTGCATAATCCAGTAACGCTTTGCTTCAAATAAATTCAAGTTAACAGCTTTTCCTTATTTCTCAGTGACAAACTAGTTGTAATAATAATATTTTATATTTCAGATATAATAAATTATATTATAAAATAATATGATACATTATAAAATTAAGTATCGAATTCGTTTAATATTTGTATATAATATAATATAGGTATATGGTTTTACTTCTCGTAAGAGTTTTGTTTTTCCATTTTCAGCGCTATCATATCATTACATATTTTAATTGTTGTTGGGGTCAACGTCTCAACTCTCATTATAAAGGAACTCTAGAGTCTAGACATTACAGTTAATGACGGATTTATTATTTTATGGATCCAATTTATTTTATTTGAGTACATAATGTACCTAGATGTATTAATTATATGTGTTATATTTCCGCTGTGTCGACTGCTAGCTGGTGTGATGTCAGCGCCAACTCTAGGAAGAAAGCAGAATCTCACGCTTTAGCTGGCTTGAAGGTCATTGAAATCAGTCCGGCTACATCAAAGGTACCGACGCGAAGTGTCCATTCTTTATAATCCCTATTCGCTGGTGTAACGAAGCTGAGTGTAGAACAGTGTTTTCCGTTTTTTTCTTGTCCACAGCCATTAGACCTCAATTCCGTACGATCGATGTGTAGTTGGGAAAAATAATATTTAAAGTAAAAACAATATAAATATGATTATCATACAATAATAAAGAAAAGCCATTTCAGTGACAAGATTACAGACTGTGAGAGATGCAAAGAAGTTGGGCACTGAGGGAGTGGTTTATATTCAATGAATTGTTATTGTTTAGTTTATTCTTTTAGTGTGACATTTAGATTTTTTATCTTTTGAAATAAACTTCTTTGTCACTTGGGTGTTACCAATGCATACAGTAACTTCATAAACATTGTGCCTTCTGCAATAAAACACTTATTATACTTGATGAGAGAGAGATGGAACGGAGAAAAATTCTCTCCGGCGCCGGGATTTGAACCCGGGTTTTCAGCTCTCCGTGCTGATGCTTTAACCACTAAGCCACGCCGGGTACAATCCCGACACCGTTGAGAATCGTCTCAGATTAAGCTCCATCTCTTGGGTTCCCTCTAGTGGCCGCCCTCTGCACTACGTCATAGATGTCTATGCACGCAGGACCGAAGTCCATACATGTGCAGAGGTGCACTCAAATGAGTGACTGGTTGGCCGGGGTCCGACGGTATGGGCGCCGTCTTTAAATCACAAAGTGATTTATTACGCTTATCATATTTATTTTTTATTTATTTTTTTATTTTATTTATTTATTTATTTTTTTTTATTTATTTTGATGTACCGAAGTACATATGGCATAGTGTCCATACTTTCTTCTTTGATTAGAACCATATTCACTAACAGAAGTCTGAAGTACCGACTGACAAGTTTAGTTAATAAATATTTGAATTATCATAATCGTCTTTTTGGATACACACACAAGTATCATTTAGAAAACAGATTGAGCTTAGTAGACAGCGTGTATTTCCTTTGGAATCTGTAGTTCTGTTTTATCAGGGTTGCAGTATATGTTACCATGGAGAAAAAAATAAAAAAATAAAAACTTATTATACTTGTTTTATTCAAGGGAACCAGGATCTAAAATTATAATATTATAAACTGTATTTATCTATTTGTGTAATATTCATTTATTTAATATTTATTTATATATTTACCATCAAAGACTGAATTCGGAAAATATCGGAAGATTGTTACTATAAACATAGTGTCCATACTTTCTTCTTTGATTAGAACCATATTCACTAACAGAAGTCTGAAGTACCGACTGACAAGTTTAGTTAATAAATATTTGAATTATCATAATCGTCTTTTTGGATACACACACAAGTATCATTTAGAAAACAGATTGAGCTTAGTAGACAGCGTGTATTTCCTTTGGAATCTGTAGTTCTGTTTTATCAGGGTTGCAGTATATGTTACCATGGAGAAAAAAAAAAGTCCGTAATTTTTATTTCAATATTGGTTGCTACGTAATGCAGTAGGTGTGGCTTACTGCTCATCTGTTAGTCTGTCGATGAAAGGTGAAGGATACGCTGTTCAATGTGTTATGTGAACTACATATTAAAATTCTATGTATATAGAATGCTGTAGCAAGTAATGAATGGAAAATACCATTCGTATTGCAGCTCCTTAAACGGTTGGTTTTCATTTGCCCGCTGTTGCAGATAATCTGCCAGTGTTTAGGTGATTTATTAGTCTTATATGCTACTGTTATTTACATGACACGTTTAAATATTTGAATTTTTGTACACTAATTCTTCAGCAAATCTTTGCACAGCGTTGTGTCTTCGCTCCAGGAGTTTATAAATCTACTGTACATGATCTGTTTCTCGCCACGTGTCTCAAGACCAAATAACAAGAGTGAGAACTTAAAGCCCATGACCGTATTGAGTTGAAAAGTGGAATTTAGAATATTCCGATATTCCCCAAACCCATTTCTTATGTATTTATATATGAGAATGAGATATATTTTTAAAATCGAATTAGATAGCTTTTTAATTAGTTATTTAACATGGCTTTATTAACTGCGAGGTTACAACCGTTCCTGAAATTGGTGATTGCGAGCTGTTATTTTTCTGTGATGAGTCCGAGGAATTGCCATGGGATTACCTGATATTCGGCTTACAGTGGGGAGAAGTTCGAATAATCCAATCAGTGATCCACCCAAACGGGATTCGAACTAACGTCGAGGGCAACCTCAATATCAGGAATCCATCTCGTTACCGCTTGAGCCACGCGATAGCTAATTTGGTAGTTGAAATATAAAAAATAGCTGTGATTGCAATAAAGCCCAAAATATTAACTTAAAATAAATTTCACTGGGGTTGAAGAAAGTCTCAGTGTAAAAGGTAAAAAAGGTAACATGCCATGAAGTATTAACTATTAAAGAAATTTATAATTATAGTTTACTAACTTATCACCACAGAAATCAAATAAAGCATAAATCTAATCGACATGGATATCGTACTCGAAGACAAAAGTCTACTTTCCCATTAATTGAGCCTAAATGTCATACAAGTGCAGCTCTTAAACATGGTGCTAGTTTCAGCCCAAGACTTTATAATAAAATTACAGCCCATTTTCCAAATTTGAAATATTTTAAAATTGAAGCTTTAAAAAAGAAATTTGTAAAATTATTTATGATATATAATATTAAAAAATGTATTTTTTTACCTATTATTTCTGTCGACTATATTCTTCATGTTTTTATTGAATATCACTGGCTTCTGTCTGATTGTCAATTTATATTAAATGTGTATTTTTCTCTATTTTTCTATTTCTTCTTTTTTGCTTTTGTGTTGTATTTATTGATTTGAATTAAGTTACTTATTGTATTTAATAAACTGTCCTTGTAAATTTTATGTTATATTATTGACTAAGACCACACCGTACACGAGCCTGGTTCTTACGGTAGTGGCTAGAAACATTTTGTTTTATAAATTTAATTTGTACTCACTAGCTAGCTAGTTAAATAAATAACTAAATAAATAAATAAATAAATGTAAATAGTTGACATACATAAAACAAATAAAAATCAGTTGTATTGAAAATTGAATTAATTCAAATGTGTAGTCACGTTAAGGTACGCAGTATCATTACCTGTCCTGGATTTCTGATGAGAGAATCCGGCAATCCTACCGTTAACTGTTTAGCGAACGACAAGGATGTGAAAAACCTCTTCAGAAATTTTGATCCTAGAACGAAGCAGCAGTCTTGGGTAGGCTATTTGAAAACACGCGGATTCTCCTCTATTAAACAATGATACTCGTATATACTCTGATGATAAAATATGTTTATTCTTTTATTTGTCCCAGAACCAAAATATCAGTGAGAAATATTAGAAGAGATATGATGAATGAACTGCAAAGGGGGAAAAAAAACATTATTTTAAATTACGTCTGTTTTAAGTTAACGCAAGGACACATTAAGACTGAAACAGAGCGAGAGCGCTGACCTATTTCAGCGGAACGCCTTTAAAACCTTCACCATTTAACACGGATTTCGCACTTGCGTTTTTGTAGCATTACAACCACGGAAAAAAGTAGGCAAGTCAAGAGGTTTAAAGTGATCAAGAAATGTGAAGCGCCTGCTGCCCATCTTATTGAGTGTGGCGAAAAATGACTCACAGCCGTTCGAAGAAGAATCTGCTTCTCAGAACAAAAGCTCATAAATTCATCATGCATAACACCAACTTCTGTTTCCGAAGAATAAAATGGGTTCAAGCAGCAAATGTTTTGGAAACATTGCATTAAGTAGTTCAGTTTAGTTCTTTGACTGGCTATATGGAATTGTAATTGCCTTTATCTGAAAGGAACTTGAATAGGGCCCAGAAATGCTTACTATGAATTTTAAAATGAGTAACACGTGATGGCAGTTAAAAGCAATAATTGAAATAGGCCAGACGCTTTACTCCAAAACTGAGTGTTCATTTTGAGGTAATTATTGGCTCAAACGCAATTTTAGAAGTAATAGTTGAAACGTTTTGTCTTAATTGCGGTAAATTGAACCACTTGGGTGTAACGCATATGAAATATGTTCTTATATATTAAAAATTTAATTGTATGTACTTAAGTTTTTAAAGTATTCCATAAAACGTAATTTAATTGGCATTTTAACTTCAACACAAGCTTTACTGACTACATTGCCATCCGCCATACATGCAGAGCAGCAGGATAATAATACGACAAGCATTATTATTATCATCTATATATATAATTTGAACTGGTAATGGAAATTACGGGAAAACGGCTGAACGGATTTTAATGAGTGACCCCTCATTTTCATGCCTGGCATCCAAAGTTTTTCGGAAAAATAGTAGTTTTCACTGAAATGTCAATTTTCCTATTTTACAAAATCCATCTGTTGTCAGTTTTGAGAACTAATTTTATTGAATCACGGCCGACTTGATTGAATTTCAGAACAAAACACACTCTACAATAAACAATAGGCTATTACACGAAGGCCATGACCTGCAGGATTGCCGACATATTTAGAGCTCAATTCAATTTGTTATTAAAAACTGATTCTGTAGTGTATAATTTTCTGAGTATAGCTGTGTATTGGATATTCAAATCTGCGAAACTTGAGGTGGTTTAATGACATTATTACCATTACAAATCAAATATTATTATAGTTAATATCATGATGTGACTATTCTTCATTAATTGTACATAATATTGATGCTATATTGATGACATCAAAGTGAAACGTTTTGAGGTTATGTAAGTAAATGTAGAGAATATCTTAATTTAGATCAGGGCTGGGCGTCGAGAGCGGTTCTTGACTCTAAACGGGGACGCTTAATATTCATCCGTCACTAAATCAACGCTGCGCGGTGTTCGGCGGGGAAGAAAGGGGATGAAGAGAAATCATATGGCTCCCCGTGAGAGAGTAGAATCCGCTCTTGCTGCCCAGCTCTGATTTAGATCTTCATTTCTATAATTTACTGAGTGACTGCTATATATAACTACAAAACTTAAGTAAGATAATAATATTGTTATTGAAAATCAAATATTTTTATACTTATTAAACCAGTGGGGTTGGGTCTTTTTCATATACTTAATGGCGGTGTAGTGTAGATATTGATATGTGTCATTGTCTTCAGTATTGGCTCGAGAGAGCGCAAAAATTACAGTTCCTAAGGAAAGATAAAAAAAGGTATTAATTACTGATAAAATAAGAGGCCTAGAAAATTTTGTAGTCTCCAGATCATTTCAGCAAGATCTCTTAGTAGGATAAAATGATTTTACGCTCTACATTTCAAGTTCTACATGCAGCAGCTATACGAAAATGCTATTGTTCGAAAGCTTAGCAAACCTGGCATTTTTTTTTTTAACTTTTGCCTACAATCCACAATGACCTGAAATAGCTACTGCTATCGTCCTGACATTGATACTTGCGTTTTCGCGTTGAAATTCAAAAACTAAAGTTGGATATGTTCAAGAAAAAGTATTTGGCCTAAAAAAAATCCACCCAGAGGGAGTATGTTTCATTATTATGGAAGCAAATAACTATCAAAAAGACAAGTATTCTTCATTGAAAATAAATCTGAAAAATTTTTATTTTAACGTCTAACGAACTTAGTTTGCAACAATTGCTGCATAAGCCACTAGTCAGACTATATTTTAAATTACTCATACGTTTATAAAATAATATTTATTTAAAAATAACAGTTAGGGGCACAATATCTCGCCTCTTTGTTAGTTTCTGCAAGAAGTTCCAGTTGAACAACGATTTCATTCGTGATGTTTCCCTTATTGTTATCAGAGGATCACTTGCCGTTTTAAAATACCACCTGTACTTTGTTTCCTAGAAAGGAAGAACTTTTGTTTAAACGTCTAATCTGTTTGTTTACTATGTTTAGGCCTGTTATATGTATGCTATTATCTTTCCTGTCCTTAGGTTCCCTTTTTTTGTTCGTTCCCTACATTTGTCTTTTGTAGTCTGTTTTGTTTTCACTGTGTGTGTTAGTTATGCTTTGTCGAATGAGGTAGAGAAAGCTGAAAGAGTGTCTTTCGTATTATTATTACAGAAAATGGGGTTTCACGTCACTATACTGTTTTCAGTTTTTTATGTCGTTTGTTATGTCAACGTATGTTTCGAAACATAGAAATCAAAGCTATTGAAGTCGTTCTTTATAGTTAATTGCGTACTTAAGCAAATGTACACTTGAAAATATTGGTTTTATCTTTGCGATATTCTAATTTCTAGCCTACACAATCACTAGCTCTGTCGTCTTCTTTCTTAGAAATAAATTTTGTTTGTTGTTATAATAATACTGAAGCGATTAATTGGAAATTGGACAGAAAATTCATCCATAACATTTCGCATAATATTCTTCTGAATGCTGTACAAAGGCTAAAATAGGAGTCATTATTGCTTGAAGGACAAAATGTATTTTATGATACTTGCTTTTCCATGAATAAACCCCATTCTTCTATGAATGAAATGGTGATTTAATTTTATGTGCACGGCATTTCCCCAATCACTAGCTGGCAGCGAGGTAGCTAGTCTAGGAAAGAGTGAAGCTGCTTGCATCGAAACTGGATACTCAGCGGGCCTTAATGTATTCAACTGAAACCCCATTCTTTTAGGTTGACGGACGAATAGTATAGTTATTATACTCGTAGATGTTAAAATTATTTATTATATTTACTGATATAGGGCCGCGCACAAAGAACTTAGTTTAATTCAGGACCAAAGTACATTAAAAACGACAAAAATAGTAGAAGTATGACATAATATACATAATAGAGTAAACAAGTTCAATGATGTAAAAATATTAGATTTATTTACGTAATAATTTACTGCTTGTGAGACATCTTATCTAGTCGTCATGCGATACCGTGTTACAGAAATAATGAAAACAACAAATACACTTAGCATTATTGTCATTTCTGTCGCAATGATTTCTGCTTTATTTCTAATAATTTAAAAGAAGAATATTCGCTACACTCTACTGTTCTCCAACCAGGAGATCAACCGTGAAAGGAATGTGCTTACTATTGCGTCATCTATTGGAACGAAGTAGATAGATAATATTACCATTATAACGTCAGTTTAAAAACCATCCGCTCTCCTGTATATGTTATTTCCTGTATGGAGGGATTAAAAGACCAGGAGATTAACAGTGATCTAATTTTGTAACTAGGGTAGTATAAATATGTGTGCATCAATGTTATGGTTTGTGCTGTGACAGCTAGCCAATAGAGATACGAGTACCCACGTTTGTGACCTTATGACATCTCATGACATCAACATTCATTCACAGTATTACCCAACTTCGTCTCATTCTCGTGGTTGGAGTACAGTAGGTGCATGCTGTTATTAGCAGCCAACTTTCGTGACGCTATTCACACCCAACGACAATGAACTATGGAGTAACCTTGAGCTGAAGAAAGTACGGAAATATGACTACAGAACTGTTCCTATGCCTTTAAAGCAGAGGGAGAGCATCGGTGGCCTTGTTGACATCACCACGTAATTAGACAACTAAAGAACACTACCATGCAATCAAAACTAAACAAAAATTCTCTGATGAATTATTGGAAATGTAGGGTTACTGAAGAACGCCCTCGCTAAACTTATCTTACTGTAAAATGATCGTTAATACTTCATAGAGATAGTTTGGTAGCTCATTTCGCTTACGACGCCTTCGGACCCGAGTTCAGATCCCATGGATGACAGAGATGTATTTCTGGTGGACAAAGTTAAGGTTATTGTAGTTTTCTAGGGATTCTTCAATTTTTTCCATCGTTATTTCACCAACGCTCTTCACAAATTTTTTATACCCATTTTTGTTCCTAGAAGTTTTGTTAATTTAACAATATTTTCTTTAAGTCCGTCATAAACTTATCTTATAGTATGATAATGTGATATTTTTATTTCATTCTACTTGATGAACGTTTTCGGCTTTGTAAACCATCTCCAGATCACTGTTACCTCTAATGAACTCTTGTGCTGATGTGCAATGGGTTACATTACCATATTGTATTAAAATATAAAATATAAGATAAAATTAATGAATGCACATATTTAAAAATGATAACATATTCAATCAAATTAATCTAAAATGAAGGTATACGCTGCAAAACCTTCATTTTAGATTAATTTAATTTAATATGTTATCATTTTTAAATATGTGCATTAATTAATTTTATCTTATATTTTATATTTTACATTTTAATACAATATGGTCAATGTAACCCATTGCACATCAGCACAAGAGTTCAATAGAGGTAACAGTGATCTGAAGATGGCTTACAAAGCCGAAGACGTTCATCAAGTAAAATGAAATAAAAATATCACATCATTATATAAGATAATTTTATGACGGACTTAAAGAAAATATTGTTAAACACTCTTCACAGTTTTCCTTTTTTTATAATCTGCGTTTCGAAAAATAGGGCTCCACTTGTGTTTGTACTACGCCGAGTCTATCGACCGCTGTGGTGTATGTTCCTCGCGATTTGTCTAAACATTGGTAGGTGGCAGTGGTGATGGATTCTAGACGACCCGTAGATCTGCAAAAGAGACATCGAAGATCTCCACGGTGGAGACATGACGCGTCCATAGAACTGATTCCTAAAGCAAGGATCATTAGTCATGAATCACCCTGTAGATTCTGCGTTTGGCTTTAACATTTGAAGAGTCCACTGCAAGAATGATGGATGTCACGTTCTTGTCGAAAATGAACCAAGACTGTCAATGCATAGCTTAAGACATATAGAATGTACATAGAGAGTTATATGGCATTAACACTGATAGTCATTGTCCAGTAATGATCGGAAAATCACAGTTAAGCTTTGAGCGCTAAGCATTTCAAACTTTCAATTGCTTCTCCTGCAAAATGTATTCCAAATTACATTAATCATTCTTGCAGTGACCCTTCATTTATTACAACACACTGAAGAAAAATAGAAGTGATCTGAGGAACTAAATTTATCTTCAAATTGAATTTTGACTGTTTTACTTGCGTGATCAGAATGTCAGAGGAAGACGGACTGTTGCCGAAACCTGCCTTTTATGCCAACAAAGACTGAATATATATTCCTGTTTATCTATGAGGCAATTATACACAGTGTGTATCCACTTTCCTACTTGTTCAACCCGCTGTGTTTGTCGCAGGCCTGGACGACCACACCTTCACGCAGAACTGCACACCTCCGGCTATCGACGACTTTCCCAAGGATCTGTTCACAGAGAAACAGAGGCAAGATGGCGCCGTCGTACTCCATGTTATTGCGTCGCTTTACCTGTTCGTCGCCCTCGCCGTCGTCTGCGACAAGTACTTCGTCCCCGCCGTGGAAAGAATCTGTCAAGGTAAATATTATGTGTAGCCTACCTGATGTAGAATTCTGGGTATTCAACCGTGTTCTAGAACTTAATATTTCCATATATATATATATATATATATATATATATATATATATTATTTTAATGTACCGAAGTACATATGATATTTCCATGCAGATATTCTGCGTCATCATACGATGAAAGAGTAATGGAACAGAGAAAAATTCTCTCCGGCACCGGGATTTGAACCCGCCGGGTTTTCAGCTCTAAGTGCTGATGCTTTATCCACTAAGCCACACCTTAGCCCACACCTGTGGAGTAACGGTCAGCGCGTCTGGCTGCGAAACCAGGTGGCCCGGGTTCGAATCCCGGTCGGGGCAAGTTACCTGGTTGAGGTTTTTTCCGGGGTTTTCCCTCAACCCAATACGAGCAAATGCTGGGTAACTTTCGGTGCTGGACCTCGGACTCATTTCACCGGCATTATCACCTTCATATCACTCAGACGCTAAATAACCTAGAAGTTGATACAGCGTCGTAAAATAACCCAATAAAATAAAAAAAAAACTAAGCCACACCGGACACCCATCCCGGTGTCGGACAGAATATCCACTAAGCCACACCGGGATGGGTATCCGGCGTGGCTTAGTGGATAAAGCATCAGCACGTAGAGCTGAAAACCCGGGTTCAAATCCCGGTGCCGGAGAGAATCTTTCTCTGTTCCATTACTCTTTCATCGTTAATATTTCCAACTAGTGGTTATGTAGCATCTCTGTTTCCCCCAACCGTTTCTGCTGGCCCTTCTGTAAAGGCTTGTGGCTGGACTGTCTTAGCTATTTCCCGAAAACATTTGCTGTTCGGAATTGGACTTCTACGTAATGTTGTACAACTGTTTAAAATAACTTAAAGAAAAGTGCCCCGTTAAGTAGTGTAAGTATACATTTGCTGTTCGGAATTGGACTTCTACGTAATGTTGTACAACTGTTTAAAATAACTTAAAGAAAAGTACCCCGTTAAGTAGTGTAAGTATACATTTGCTGTTCGGAATTGGACTTCTACGTAATGTTGTACAACTGTTTAAAATAACTTAAAGAAAAGTATCCCGTTAAGTAGTGTAAGTATACATTTGCTGTTCGGAATTGGACTTCTACGTAATGTTGTACAACTGTTTAAAATAACTTAAAGTACCCCGTTAGCTAGTGTAAGTAGGCCTATACTTGCTTTTTTGAAAGATGGGACATGTCAGTTAAGCGGCCGAGCTTGGAACTACAGTGCCATGTTGCCAATATGGACTACCACGCTGCCAGCTGATATAATCTAGCAATTGTCGTTAAGATGACTGACGTTAAAACTTTCATTGACAATCGACGCGAAGGTAAGAAAACAATACAAAAATCGACAGAGAATCAAAGACGAAACATACCAATGCTAACATTGTGTGCACAATAAATGTTCCCAAGAGAGCTATTAAGCACTCGCCACGTGGGAACGTTAAGTTTGGCAACTCAACCGTTATTACCATAGCAACGGGCCTACCAGGCTATGTGAATTCAGTTGTTTTTCCGATCGCAACGCTCCTCTTATGTCCCATCTTAAAAAAAAAACAAGTATAACTGTCACGTGATTTCCTCCGTTTCGAAAACCTTGCGACATAATCACTCGGACGGACAGTAGGCCTACAGGTTCCATCATTAGGGAAGATATATAATACAACCTGAAGAGTTACCACTCTATTGTGCTTGTTACGTCTGACTACTCCTAACAACTGAGTACCAGGACTAATAATAATAATAATTTTATTGTTATAATCCGCTTCGTCCTCATTTTATAGCGCCACTAAAGGCTGGTTCACAATAAACCGGAAACGGAAACGACAAAGAGAACGAGAACGGAAACAATGTTAAAATAAATGTATTTAAATGTAAGCATTCACAATAGTTAATTGTGAATGTTCACATTTAAATACGTTTATTTTAACATTTCCGATCTCGTTCTCGTTGTAGTTTCCGTTCCCGGTTTATTGTGAACCAGCCTTAAGAACTAACTAAATACTAAGGTCAAATGAGACACCCGAAATGTATGTATAGACTTATTGTAAAATATAAATGCATGTAACGGAGAAATGTAAATAATTTATTCGAGACTAATAAGAATAATATTGGTAGCGTGAAGGAAAAAGTTTGAATCATATTATAAGTTGTTATTTTATTTTATTCACGGCTCACTCAAATAACGGATATCACCGAAAAGATCGAAGTTTAATTCCAGAGAAATGTTTTGGGATTTGTGTTGGAAATGGTAAATGAGGCGCAAGTTTATCGGACTAGTTCGGTTTTCCGTGTTATTATTATTTCACTTTTTCACAAATCCACAATGTATTTCATATCCGATCGGATTTTCACTTGTTTTCAACCACATAGAAACTTTGTGTTTTATATTGTTCACTGTAAGTAAATCCAAATACGGGTCTTTCTTTTTTCATCAATTGTTTAACTACGTGGGATTGGTGTTAGTGAGATGTTATTTGACGAGATGAGTCCAAGGATACACCATACGTTTACCTGACATTCTTCTTACGCGTGGGGAAAACTTCGGAAAAAAAACCAACCAGGTTATCGACCCAAATGGAATTCGAAACCACAGCCTCTGATTACAAGTGACGCTGCGCAAATTAGCTAGGTCTTTCTTATAAAAAAAAGTATTGTAAACATATCTGACAGCTATTTTTCTGTTTATAGCTGACTCGAAATTGGAACACTATGTGGCGGTATACATGTAAAGTTTACTTTGGAAGTGTGAAGCAATTTCTGATCAATAACAGCGGACAATGACTTTCGTCGTCGCGTGGCTGACATTTTTATGAACTGGAAATCAAACAGTTTCAGTAACGCCACTCGATTACTATTGCCCGGTTTCTGGAACATCAAATATCTATTCGATAACACTATTTATTCGATAAGTGTTTCTGAAACGTCGGATAGCAGTTACCGACTACATAAACCTTACCGTAATTTATATGAAGCAAAATGACCAGATAACTCCTTATGTATTCGATAAACATTCAATATGGCGACTGAACAGCTGATACCTTAGCCAGAAAATCTTAGGGGTAATCTTATTTTCTGTCTTTCATCTGATTCTTGGACACATCATAATGACTGCAGTGGCGTAGCGTCAATGTAAGCTAAAAAGCTCAGCTTCCCCAGTTAATAATAATTTCATAATAAACCTGCAGTTTATGGACAAAATTATTTATTAATTTTAATAGAGTTTATATTTACACGTTAAATATTGTGATGCGGCATCTCAGGATGATTTGTGATGCAGCAGTAAACAAGAAGCCTGCACACACCAGCTTCCAAGCAGACTGGTTTCTTACACTCATTCTTCTGTGTAACCCACCCCGCAAATTTTCCATCCCTTTCTAACTAAACTACACTGGTCGCAAGGTTCGCAAGAAGCTAGCTTTGACATTGAAAATAAGTCGTTTTCGAGTTATTTCTTTTCGTCAGTTGTGTTCAGTTGAAGTGTTAGTGTGCATTGTGGGTGATATAATAAATAATGAGTGAAATAACAGTTCCTGACACCAATTTACTTAAATTTTTTTAGGACAAGTCTATTATCAAGACTGACTTACGAACAAAAGTGTGATCTAAAAAACAAATGACCGACTCCCTTGCTGTCAATGAAGGACATACTCAAAATACAGACACATATTTACGTAGTGATACTAATACTGTATCTATTGACCGTTAATATTGTGATTTATCTAAGTATGACAGAGAGTGAGTGAATGTTATACGTATACGTGTCTATTTGTCAGAGATATGTGTAAACCGTGAAATCGTATTTTACTATGTACCATTTGAGGTCATGCCTTATTGGTGTTATTTAAGAGGTTCCAACCAAACTTCGACTGCTGACTTGACATTGACAACTATTTATTTTAAGACTATATTTTTGAAATACGTTTTCTCATATTGCATGAAAGACAACTTGAGTAGCTTCCCCTGTTCAAAATTTCATGCTACGGCACTGAATGACTGTACACCTTTGATATGTCTTATAATTTTTATTTTAGGGGCGTCCATCGTTGGTTTTGATTGTGATCAAAGCGTGCAAATACATGTAATATCACTGTTGTTGATACATGATGATGAGGTGGCTTGAATGGTCGGTCTATGTTGCAGCGCTGAACATGTCGAATGACGTGGCGGGCGCGACGTTCATGGCGGCCGCGACGTCGGCGCCGGAGTTGTTCGTGAACGTGATCGGCACGTTCATCACAGAGGGCGACATCGGCGTCGGCACCATCGTGGGCAGCGCCGTCTTCAACATCCTGGCCGTCGCGGCGTGCTGTGGCATCGGCGCCGGCATTGTGAGTAACTCTCTTAATTGAGAGTTTGTCTTCTCTATCACCAAACTTAATGAGATTTTAGACGCTGGCCACATCTGCCTCACAGCTTGAACCGAAGAGCTAGCAGGATTACTAATTAAGTTACCGAACACACCAGCTTTACCTTAATTAGAAGAATACATTTCCTACTCAGATATTTATACTCTACAGGGTGATGCAGAATTACTATTTCACCTTTCTAGAGATTGTAGAGGAGTATACTAGATAAAATTTGAAGGGTACACGGGAATAACGATCAAGGTCCATTTTAGAAAGTTTCGAGAAAAATGAATACTTTGTTATGTGTTTATTTAATAGAAATTGACGTAGTGGAATGTCAAGAACAATGATTTCTTATTACTAGCTAGACCACATGATAGTACTTCCTTTCCACTATAAGACAGTATTATTAACTCAATTTCGATTTTTGATGGACCTTGATCGTTTTTCCCGTGTACCCTTTATTTGGTAAGCAACCCATGTCCCGAAACGTACTACCTTTTCGATGCTACAGAGCGTTCGCCTACGGGTGGGGCCAGGAAAGCGGCCTGCCTGCGGTGTCGCTTGCGGGAATCGTCTATCCGTAAGCTTCCGCTTTCTATACTATACTCTGTAGGGTTTTAATTTTAAAAGTTTAGCAGCAGTAAAGACTGATGTTTTTGAAACAATAACTTCCTGTGAAACACGTCTTAGAGATTTATTAGGAGAGCGTGTAAATGATGCACTGATTTCATCAATGTTTTCTCCCGTCAATACTCTTCGTTTTCGCTTAGGAATTGTAGCATTTATCGACCCGGTTGTCCTTAATTTGTAAACAAGACGTCTAACAGTTTCTCTACCCTGAATTGAAGCACCCGAATATTTCACTTCAAATTGCCTACGCACCTCTCTACATGACTCTGTTTTCACATATGCATCATACATGAAAACTCTCTGTTCAAGCGTGAATTTTGCGTTTTGCATTGTTAACAAATTTTACACACACGCTGAATATTTAAGCAACTGTGTCAAGAAACTGCAGTGTACGTGTTAAATACTGCAACAACTGGCTCACAACTGATAACTTGTCGACCTTGATGTCCTTGATTGTCAAGCGTGTCTCAACAACTGCGCGCACAAAGCCGCGTATCAGTACATGCCGCTTTCCTGGCCCCACCCGTAGGCGAACGCTCTGTACAATGATGACAAGATCAAACAAATTTCAAATCTACCGCTTCACGGTAGACAACCCACATTGATGCAGGGCGACGTCCTCATTCAATAAGGACACGTGTCTTCTGTTTACAATCTTATGTCTGCTATTACACTATTAAAGTTCTTTGACAAAGATCTTTTATAAAATATAATATGACAGTGTAATAGGTTTTCTTTTATAAAAGTTTCTTTGATAAAGGATCATTTATAAAATGAAAGTGCAGGTTGTTATCTTTGATAAAAGATTTCTATACCTTGAAACAAACATGGCAGAACGAAATATAACTGGACTGTTGCTACCGTAAAAGTTCTGATATAAGAGTATAAAGGAAATGAAATGTTGTTGTTTTCTAATGCCAGGCGTTTGACAATAAAGTCATTTGAGCTTTTGCATTCCAATATTTTTCAAAGATATTTTTATGATCAACCACTGAAGCACAGATTTTGAGGTCTTCCGAATCCATTTGTTGATTTGAGTTGCACAATGGGCAGTTAGGGGACTGATAATTTCCAATTCTATGCAGGTGCTTGGCCAAACAATCATGGCCTGTTGCCAATCTAAATGCAGCTACAGACGATTTGCATGGGAAATGAAATTTTGTAACTAAATAATTTGTATAATATAATGTTAATAATAATAATAATAATAATAATAATAATAATAATAATATTTTATAATAATTTGTATAATTTTTCAAGTCCTCGCATTGTAGCTCTTTCAATAAGTTCTGACATAGCTCTCTTATCACGTCTTGCAATCCATGGTTTAACCCACAGGCGTTTCTTTTTCTGTTTGTATTTAATAACGTTGGGCTTGAATTTTTCTACAATAGCTATATGTAGCCTATATTCCAGTTATTTCTAACATTATTTTGCTCTTTATGAAAATTATTATGCTTTCTTAACACATTTTAAAGTTTGTGAAAGAAAGAAAAGGTAGTAGGAGAGCTAAGTAATCTGTTCCTTTTAGAACTTATTCTTATTCAGAACATTATTCTTATTCTTATTCCAGAACATAGCATACAAATTCCAGGAAATCATTCCAAAAATGATCCTCCATACATTCTTAAGTTAGATGCCATGGAACTACTCTGCAGCAAATATAAGGATCACCTTCAAATTTATACAGATGGATCTCTAAATCCTAATAATGGGACATCAGGAGCAGGGTATTATATTCCAAAATATCAAGAAAGTTATTTCATACCACGTTCATCCTCCTCCAGTCTTGACACTGAATTGCTGGCTATTGATGCTGCTCTTCAGTGTGTTACTCAAATTTCTGAAAAATCTATTTGCATACTTACCGACTCCAAGGGGGCTATAGTTAATATAATTAAATATGTACCAAACCTATACGCACATAGAATTATTCCACTTCAGAAACAACTAAGTAAACTAAAAGAACTCCAAAAGGAAATAACATTTCAATGGATACCTAGTCATTGTGGTATACCTCTAAATGAGAAAGTCGATAATATTGCAAAACAGGCAACATATTTGCAACCAAGACCTCTTCAAGTGATATCTCTATCCAGTGCTTTTGCTTCAGTAAAATCTCATTTTATAAACCTATGGATCAATAATAATTGGCTCTCTTCTGACAAATAAAAAACTTTACAGCCCATACCAAAAGAAACCAAATGACCTGGAAATGTACAAAAACTTGCCCAGACATGTTCAAACATTTTTAACAAGAGCCAGAACAGGTCACATTGTCACTCAATTGTACCTACACCGATTTCACATTTCCGATAATCCTACTTGTCTGTGGTGTAATAATCATGATGAAGATCTGGAACACATTCTTCTATACTGTCCATCCATAAACCACAAAAGAAGTAAATTAAAATCATCAGTACAGTACCGGTTGCAGAAGACACAGCCCTGCAGTATATATTGACTACACCCCAACTCTGGCTACTAGCAACAGGCATCTATAATGAACACCGATCAAAATACCCCTCATTTCTCATGAAAAACAACAACTGAATAGACTACAGTGGACTATAGTGGACTTTATGTTGTCAGCAAACAACTGGATACATTAAGAAGATTGATTATTTAGAAACTGTTATTCAAAAAATATATTTAAGTGAAATCACTTAATATAGACCCAAATAAGAAATATTTCGTGACTGTGTTGCAGGTTGTGCCCCTGGACTGGTGGCCTCTGACGAGGGACTGCCTGGCATATGGGGTAACAGTGTCCCTCATGATCTGCATCATCCATGATGAGAGGGTAGAGTGGTACGAGGCCCTCACCCTCGTTCTGCTCTATATCGTCTACACGGGAGGTAGTGCAGCTTAAAAATCTGACATATACCAAAATTTAAATTATTTTCTATATGAATTATCTATATGTAGTCTAGTTTAAACAAAATGGCAAAGATTTTAGTGCAATATATTTTTAACTATTTTGTATGCAGTGATGTACTGGGACAAACAAATCCAGAGGTGTGCTCGGGGTCAGCTCAGGGAAGGAGCCAACAGGAAGCCATCAGCGGATCCTAGTTCTGTTGGTAAGTACAGTGCCTGCCTGAACTAAGTTAATTTCATTTTGTAGTGAACCTGATTTTTTATTTGAATGAACAAATAACGGGGATTCATCATGCTTCAGGTACTTTTATAGATAATCAAGTACCGTAACAGACATTAGCAGTTTATTACAGACTTGTATTACTGTAGAACCAGAATAATTGTTCTACTGGTCATTTTAACTAGGTATCTGTGGCCGGGAGGGAAAAGATCTTAAGACGGCGCTTATTCCGTCGGATCCCGGCCAACTAGTCACTCATAACGAGTGCACCTCAGCACATGTGTGGACTTCGGTCCTAGGTTCATAGATATCTATGACGTAGTGCAGAGGGCGGCCACTAGAGGGAACCCAAGAGTTGCAACTTAAAACTGAGATGATTCTTCCGACGCCGGGGTGGAATCCGGTGTGGCTTAGTGGATAAAGCGTCAGCACGTAGAGCTGAAAACCCGGGTTCAAATCCCAGCGCCGGAGAGAATTTTTCTCTGTTCCATTACTCTTTCATCAAAAGATCTTAAGTCAATTTTTTTGGTGAAAATGAGATTTTTATTATATTGTGAAAGTGGAAACAATTCTCTACACTCTGGTAAAACTGCTAAAGTCAAATAAGACTCCTGACTGGATTTATAGAGCATTACCGAATGTCCTAAGTACTTTTTGAATCGAGCACACACAGAATAAAGGACTTAAGAATATTTAATACTTTATTCCTTACAAACCATCACATGTTTACTTTCCATGCTTCCCTCTTAAAAAGATCTAACTTGTATTTTAGCCATTTTATCACATTCTGATGCCCTTTCCTTTTAAAACTTTAAGCACCAGGTAAACAGTCCTATAATTGTTAAAGATCCATTTTGCATTCCTAATAATTTACATTTCTCATTTATGTAGACATGAAAAAGGTCTTATGTTTAAATAGTCTCTTCTACTCGTTTGGGTTCTAATCTCAAAGGGCTTAAGTGCGGCTATTTTTGGAAATAATCAAGAAAATTGTTAAATGAGCAACATTACCTATTTTAGAAGAAATATAAACAAATAATATCCAGGAAAAACCTCTTAATTAAAAAACCTCTATAATTGACACCAATTTCAATCTTCCTACTGCTCTCCTGAAAAGTATAAAATTTTTACTTAAGACCTTTTTCCTCCCGGCCACAGATGTATAAAAAGACTTTTGCCAGCAATGATTTATATCCTATTAAATGCATGTTAATAATAATAATAATAATAATAATAATAATAATAATAATTCTTTATTTATACTGGCAGAGTTAAGGCCATAGGGCCTTCTTTTACACTCTACCAGGTCACAAAGTATTCAAGCAGTTAAAATTTAACAAAAAAGTTACAGAACAGAATACTAACATGTTACAAAGAGAAATAATAATAGCATAATAAAATCGACACTAAACAACATGAAAATAATACCATAATAGAAAAAAAAGCAAGTAAAATACATTGGAATATAGCAAAAGCAACTCATTTAGCACACATGGTTAATATGGAAAAACGTAAGGAAGAATATATCAAAATGGAATGTAATAAAATAATAATAAAAAAGAAAAAAACAAAAAAGAAATAAAATTAAATAAAATTCACAATAAAAGGCTATGATAATAAATTCGTCAGTTGATAAAAGGAACAAAAAGGGGAAAGAAAGGAAAAGAAATATATAGCCTATAATTTTTACAAAACTATCGCAGAGAAAAAGGCTTATAACTGAAAGGAATCTGAGTTGAAAAAGTGCAATTTTAATTTATTTTTGAAACTAGACAATGTCCGACAGTCTCTGACATGTTGTGGTAGAGAGTTCCAGAGATGAGCTGCAGAGACGGTGAAAGATGAAGAGTAGAAGGATGTTCTGTGTTTAATATCTGCCAGTAAAATTTACCAAATATTCTATAATCTTCAGAAGATTGTTTAGAGCAGCGTTTTTCAAACTTTTTCAACATTTGACAAAGGTGTAATTTAAAGTCCTGCAGCACACTTACATAATCTAAACCAGTGGTCTCCAACCAGGGGAGAATTTTGAGGAATTTAGGAGGGAATAAAGACTATAAATGAGATAAATTTATATGCATTAATGTATGAATAAAAAATATTTTCAGTTTTATATGCATTATTTTTAGTCAACATAGGGGGGAATGTCAGTATGAAGATGAATGGTGAAAGGATGCATGGGGGGGAAAAGGGTTGAGAAGCACAAAAACAAAATACACATTATTCACAAATAGAAATAACACAGGTTTTTTTTGTTTGTTTTTATTTAAAGTTGATGATGGAAATTAAAAAATTAATGACAGAAAAATATTACAATGCAATATTATATTAGTGTGATAATAATGGTATTATGCAAGTTTTTAAATTTTTTATTCAGAAAATATGAAAACATACAATATTATTACATGTTCTGCCGAGATATTTAATGTACGATATTTTTTTTTTTTTTTTACAAACAGAATACGATATTTTTTAAGGTTGGT
The DNA here is from genome assembly GCF_040183065.1 of Periplaneta americana. Lineage (NCBI taxonomy): Eukaryota > Metazoa > Arthropoda > Insecta > Blattodea > Blattidae > Periplaneta > Periplaneta americana. The sequence continues at coordinate 16,154,846 of NC_091127.1, forward strand.
ATGCTAACTTCACTGATCTGGCTACACGTTAGTCATTCTCTCATCTCCTCTGCTGCTCAGGCACCTACACAGTGTTTACTGATTGTTGACTTCTGCCGTGTTCACTGAAAGTTGACTCTTGTGGACTATATTTTTACTACTCTTTTCACCTTAATTTTTCCAATTTTTGCTACGACAACCTTTACTGATTTCATTTTCTTGCGGCACACCAGGAGATCATTTGCAGCACACCGGTTGAAAATGACTGGTTTAGAGCATAAACAGAACAATTTTTATGTCTTTATATGTTTACATCTTCAATTGATTTGCCTAATTCTAGGCATAGGAGTCAATACCAGAGATCCCCATTGATTGTCCTTCTCTCATGGAATATGGCTGCTTTTTATGTTTTGAGAAGCTATAGCATATTGTTTATTTAGTACAAATGAGAAGATTTCTTTTTCTCTTTCAAAGTGCGTGATTTTAGTTTCATTAATTCAACATCTTAGGTACAGCTTCAATCTATCCTGTTCCTTGTTTCAAGATGCTCTTGATTTCACATTGATGTTTAGATCTTTTTCTATCACGGTACCCTTTAGTTTGGGATTGCCTTTTGTCTTTAAATGGGTTGTTTAGTTTGGGATTGCCTTTTGTCTTTAAATGGTTTGATTTTTTAATAATTATCCTATCGAAATGTGGAAAATGATCTTTATCCCTGTAACTTGTCGTATACTCATCAGTTATAAATATGCTAGAATGGTATTCAGAGAATTGACCAGGTAATCATTTTTATAGTAGCCATTGTAATGGTTACCATTGCCATGGTACCGGTAACCAGTGTCATGTTAATTGTTGCCACAGTACCCATGGTAATGGTTACTGTTGCTATACTTACTGTTGCCATGTTTACTGTTGTTACAGTTACCATTCCCATGGTTACAGCTGCCATGTTTTCCAATACCATGGTTACTTTTGCCATGGTTACCATTGTCACAGTTTCTGTTGCTATGATTAAGGCTGGTTCACAATAAACTGGGTACGAGAACCAGAGTGAAAACTAGAAGCAGAGAACGTGAATATGAAAATTTTTGATTCACAATAAACCGAGAACGTAGACGACTATGCATATCGATATGTATGTCAATAACGATATGTAAAGTCGATATTACGCATTCTGATGTTATTTGTGTATAATTGACCAATGGCGTTCTCTCATGAGTACAAGGCAGCCAACATAAACACAGGTTAACCAACTTCAAAATTTCAACTGAAACATTTCATTAGATACGGTACTATAAATATGCCCATGCATCTTTATTATCACAACCTATTTTAAGTCAACCATAACGTAAAATAATTAGAAAAGAAACATTTATAATAGAACAAAAATGAACACAACAGTAGTTATTGAATTGAATCATGAATATGTAGTGTGTAATACAACCAATACAGTAATAAAATATGATTCGCTTCCGATCGGTGTTCAAAGATGCAGCTATTGAAAGCCAAGTATTCTCCTTCATTTTCTCATCCTTATATGAGGCATGTCGCTTATCGCAAACGTGAGGATTTTCATCAACACTCAATATTAGAATCTCATCAAAGAAAACTTGCTCCATGATGCACAGCACAGAACAAAATAATGCATAGGTTATGTCACGGTCTTCTTGCTACAAAATATACGACGACAAAATAGCTTTTAGATGGCAATAGAATGAATCTAGTGGGCTGTGATCGGAAATGTGAATGCCAAAGTTGAAACTTGGCCAACTCTCCATTCCTGATCCCGGGCTCTGGCAAGCTTTTCGTTAATTGTGAATGCTCACATTTAAATGTACACATTTTAACAATTTTACCGTTTTCGTTTTCGTTCCGATTCTCGTTTCCGGTTTATTATGAACCAGCCTTTACTATTGCTATGGTTACTGCTGTCATGGTTACTGTTGCCATGGTCACCATTGTCACAATTACTGTTGCCATGGTTACTGTTGCCATGGTCACCATTGTCACAATTACTGTTGCCATGGTTACTGCTGTCATGGTCACCATTGCTGTGGTTACTGTTGCCATTGATACCATTTCCATGCTGCTGCCATGATTACTATTGTCATTGTTACTGTTGCCATGTTTAACTTTTCCATGTTTGCCTTTGCCATGTTTAACATGCATTGTGCACATGCATGAGCCGTGGGTGACGTAGCATTGCCAGTTGTCATTTTGCATGCTGCTAAAATGTTAGCACAGCGTGGATTTAACTGCTCAGCAGTATTTGTTTGTTGTTCCGAACTATCATGAATTTGGTGTATAGTTTACTGGAAAATTCTTCTACTTATAGAAGTTCAAAAGAAAACTGGAAATAAAACAGATATGTAGCTCTACTTTGAATGTAAACCTAACGCAAAAACCACAAAGGAAGGAGTGTAACATTACTTACAGGACCTACGCAATTTAATGAACACGTATTTGGTTGTGAGGTTAGGGATGTTTACTAATAATTGATGAACTAGTGGACTTACTCGTGTTAAATATGTGATATTTTTCCGGCTTACAGCTGTTTCAGTGCATCACACACCATCATCAGAGCCTACTAGATCTCGGCGTCATCTCGAACTTCTCTGCCTGTTAGGAGGGTGTGTTTTATTGTTGGAATGTGTTGGATTGTGTAGTCGAATAGTGTGTGTGTACTGAAATTGATCTGTGTGTTGAGGATTTGATCGGGGTGTGTTTTAGTGTGTTTGTATATTTCGTATTGTTCTAGTGTGTTGAGTTTTTGGTTCTTGGGTTGTGTGTGTAGGATTTCCATGTCCGTATTTATGTTATTGTATGTATGGTTGGCATTGGTTATGTGATCGGCGTATGTAGATGTATTGTGTTCCTCTGGTTATAGCTTTAATGTGTTCTTTGTAGCGAGTTTGGAATGATCTGCCTGTCTGTCCTATGTAGAACTTGTCGCAACTATTACATGTGAGTTTGTATACACCTGTGTGGTCGTATTTATTTGTTTGTGTTTTTTGTGTGTTGAAATGTCTTTGTAGTGTGTTTTCTGTTGTGTATGTTATGTTGTATTTCTGTTTTCTGAATGAAGATGCGATCTTATGTGTGCTTTTGTTTTCATATGTTACAGAACATACACAACAGAAAACACACTACAAAGACATCTCAACACACAAAAAACACAAACAAATAAATACGACCACACAGGTGTATACAAACTCACATGTAATAGTTGCGACAAGTTCTACATAGGACAGACAGGCAGATCATTCCAAACTCGCTACAAAGAACAGATTAAAGCTATAACCAGAGGACACAATACATCTACATACGCCGATCACATAACCAATGCCAACCATACATACAATAACATAAATACGGACATGGGAATCCTACACACACAACCCAAGAACCAAAAACTCAACACACTAGAACAATACGAAATATACAAACACACTAAAACACACCCCGATCAAATCCTCAACACACAGATCAATTTCAGTACACACACACTATTCGACTACACAATCCAACACATTCCAACAATAAAACACACCCTCCTAACAGGCAGAGAAGTTCGAGATGACGCCGAGATCTAGTAGGCTCTGATGATGGTGCATGATGCACTGAAACAGCTGTAAGCCGGAAAAATATTACATATTTAACACGAGTAAGTCCACTAGTTCATCAATTATTTATATTCAAGTGTTAAAAGTGGTGTACGCAAGATTCAAAATGGATGTTTATTATGTTTTTCTTGTCTCCTTTGGGTAACAGTGATGTGTGGGTTACAGTAGGAGTGAAATATTGTGGACAACTCAACTATAACCACTGTACACTGTAAATACAAAATGTGATATGTAAATGCAAATGTTGAACATATTGTCCAAATTGTAGGTCCCTTTAAGTTGTATACAGATACCGGTACACGATTTAATACAATAGTAGTTGAGGTACCAGGAGTAATATGTTTGCTGTTATTTAATACTATTCCCTAGGCTAAGATAGCTTGTTCCATTCTTCTTGTTCCTTCTCAATACACTAAAACATTAACATTGTAGTTGTTGCTTTTCCTTTGTCTAGTTTTTGATAATCTGGGAGGTGTTGTTTGTTACAGAGAGTTTATCCCAGTTCATTGCGTATTGTACAACTTGGTCTTTATGTATAAAGAAATATATTTTAACGAAATAAATTTAATGTTCCTTTAACTAATGTTGAAACAAGTTGAAGTAGCAAGAATTTGAAAAAAATATATCTTATATACGTTATATAAAAAATTAAATGTCTGTTTTTTAGCTGAAAACTCCTCACGGATACATTTTTGTTAGTTCCCCATAATTATGTTATTATTTAAATACAATAAACAAATAAAATCAATGTAAAAAGTCCTGAAACATTTCATTTCCTTTCATTCAAGACTTGAAATTAAAGATATAGCAAGTATATCTTATAATGCAAAGCTTCCAGTGATAGCTCATGTGTGTCTGTTCATCTGGTTGGGTGGTCGCCAGAGGCTGGTGAGGTGCAGTTGCCATTGCAACAGCAAAACAGCGAGGATGTGACGTCACAACAGCAACAACAACAGCAGCAGCAGCAGAATGGCAGTGTGAAAGGAGCCTCACCATTGATCGTAGACTCAACTCAAGTTACCACACCTATTCAGCAGGATTCAGACAGTAAGTGAAAAATTAACTGTTCATATGATTGAAAAAATAGCTGGAAGATTTCACATCTGTACTATCACAGCCACTACTAACACTACTGCCACAGCTGCTACTACTATCACCGATGCTGCCATCTGTGTCACCACCACCACCTCAACACAGACATCTTAATCATAATCAACCTTCACTGTGATTACTATTAAAATTCAGAACATTACTGCAAAATTTACAACTGTTCCTACTGAAAATGAAGGAAAAGATGTGTGTATCCATGGTGATAATTCCCCTTTATCTGTCTTGACAAGAACAACGCTAAAGTTTGTAGTAATATCATCGCCTTGGAAGAAGACCGTCACATTTTAAAATGACTGTGTCCATTTTCAGGAGAAGCATTTTAAAAATTAGGCGTTACATAAACCCTGATATCTCAGTCCAAAAAGTAAATACTGAAAAATGGTTTTATATGGGAAAAGAAGATACAATGTACTACGTTAGGCCTTATTCCCTGAATATTATGATAGTCAATCAATCTTCTTAATGTATCCAGTTGTTTGCTGACAACATAAAGTCCACTATAGTCCACTGTAGTCTATTCAGTTGTTTTTCACGAGAAATGAGGGGTATTTTGATCGGTGTTGATTATAGATGCCTGTTGCTAGTAGCCAGAGTTGGGGTGTAGTCAATATATACTGCAGGGCTGTGTCTTCTGCAACTGGTACTGATGATTTTAATTTACTTCTTTTGTGGTTTATGGATGGACAGTATAGAAGAATGTGTTCCAGATCTTCATCATGATTATTACACCACAGACAAGTAGGATTATCAGAAATCTGAAATCGGTGCAGGTACAATTGAGTGACAATGATAATAATAAATCCTTTTTATAAGGCCCTTTTGTATTACGATGGTCTTTCCCCAATAATTAGGAGATCATTTTAGGCGAATTAAAGGCAAAGCTTTCATTATTAGGGTGCAATTATTTTATTTTTGCAGGAAGTAAAAGAGTTTAATTTCTGATGGTCTTCTTTCAAAGCAATTATTGAATTAGATAATAACATCGCTCTTAACAGAATTGTGACAATGATGGTTTTTCCCTTCTATCCTTCAATTGTCAATACCATCACTACTATCTTTGTCTGCACTGTTACTGAATTGAAAAGAAGATTTAAAGATTCATAGTATTTTGAAGACTGAATGTATTTTTGTCTTCAGGTAAATTTCAGATTATTAGTGTGATATATTATATTGCTTTGATTGAAAATAAGTATATTTCTACTTAATAAATATAGTTTTCTTTGAGGGATCACTTTCTTAGTTCCACTATTTATTTAAATTCTCAGGGCCCGCTCCCACTTAGTGGAATCGAATTGAACAGAATTTATCTTGACTATGAATTTAAATCAAAGATAGTAGAAAGCCGTGCGTCGAATCGAACCGAATCAAATTGATTAGAATTCGTGAGGTAGAATATTATTCCACTGCCAGAACACAATTTCTTGTTTCGGGTATGATCGTATGTTCTCGTGAAGACTTCGTGGAAAAACAAATGAGCCATATCCATTTTTGTAGCGTAATTTATTTACTGAAACTTTTTGTTGAAATAGTACGTAGACTATACAGAAAATTACAATTCAATAATATGAACGAAGGAAAATCGATAAATTTTGTACAGAAATATTCGCTGTTGTATGATAAAAACGCAAAAGTACTACTGTAATAATAATTCCCGTAATAACGCTTGAAGCGAAGGAAGTCAATTAACAGAAACATCAGGTAAAAATTGAAATAAAAAGAAGCACTATAGAACGAAATTTTGTTTCGTCTCACAGGACAAAGTGAAATTAAGTGGAAAATTCTTCATGTAAAAATATCATGAATCCAGTATTTGCTTTTTTTTTTTTTTTTTTTTTTTTTTTATTTTTTTATTTTTATTTTTTTTTTGGAAATGTATTTCTTCTCTCTCCGACTCATCTAAAGTTTTGTATGATCCATTTTACACTGCAACATGCTTCAATTCGGTTTGATTTGATTCCACCAAATGTGAGTTATGTTTCGATTCTCTTGTTCTTATATGCTTGAAGTTCATTTGCATTCTTCACATACGTGATAGCTATTGAGGTTATTTTTTGAGGTCGACATTTGAAGGAAAGTAGGCTATGATTTGTATCTAATGTGCAGGTCTGACTCCTCATTCTATGTGAAGCAGATGGCTCTGTTGCAGGTGGGTCGGGCATCCTGTCGACATCATCCATGTTCCACTGGCCGAAGGGTCAGGAGTGGTGGCGTCAGGTTGCCTGGCTGCTGGTCTGGCCTATCCACCTCGTGTTCCTCGTGACCATACCGGACTGTGAGAAGCCTCGGTTCAAGCGTTGGTTCCCCCTCACCTTCCTCATGTGCATAGTGTGGATTGGAAGCCTGTCCTATGTTGTTGCATGGATGATAACAATCATTGGTGAGTTGCTGGATAGGGATGCGAAAGGTCGCATGCTTAAGAGAAAGTCTGGGCTATAATGCTGTTAATTTAGAGCTGAAATTAAAAGTTAGTGACATTTCTTTTTTTCCTTTATTTTTTTATTTTTTGTTGTTTCCTATGTTTCCTTCATTTTCTGTTTTCTTTTTCGGGAGAAACTGCACTTAGTGTCCTGCAAGAAATTTTTCTATCCAATGATGAGACACTACGGGAAGCAAGTCGTACACTTAGGAATAAAAAGAGGGGTTACCTGAAGGAAAAACTGAATGAGGTAGAAACAAATAGTAAGAATAAAAACATTCGAGATTTATATAAGGGTATAAAGGAATTTAAGAACGGATATCAGCCAAGGGTAAACGTGATCAAGGATGAAAATGGTGACTTGCTTGCAGACTCTCCATCAATCCTAAACAGATGGAAAAACTATTTTGCGCAACTACTAAATGTACATAGGCCAAATAGAAATGATCGGGACGAAATTGAAATACAAACTGCTGAGCCATTTATACCCGAACCCACGCTTTCAGAAGTCGAAATTGCGATAGAAAATCTGAAAAAGTATAAGTCTCCAGGTATCGATCAAATTCCAGCAGAATTAATACAAGAGGGTGGAAGTGCATTATATAGCGAAATTTATAAACTTGTAGTTGCTATTTGGGAAAAGGAAATTGTACCAGAACAATGGAAGGAGTCCATAATTGTACCTATTTTTAAAAAGTGGGACAAAACCAACTGTGGTAACTTTCGAGGAATATCACTTCTGTTGACGTCGTACAAAATTTTGTCCAATATTCTTTTGAGAAGATTAACTCCATACGTAGATGAAATTATTGGGGATAATCAGTGCAGTTTTCAGCGTAATAGATCGACTATTGATCAGATTTTTTGTATTCGACAGATAATGGAGAAAAAATGGGAGTATAAGGGTACAGTACATCAGTTATTCATAGATTTCAAAAAGGCATATGACTCGGTTAAGAGGGACGTATTATATGATATTCTTATTGAATTTGGTATTCCCAAGAAACTAGTTCGATTAATTAAAATGTGTCTCAGTGAAACTTACAGCAGAGTCCGTATAGGTCAGTTTCTATCTGATGCTTTTCCAATTCACGTATTTTAATGATATTAAATTATACATCAATTCAAAACATAGTCGCCCTTGGTAGTGTAGTTGGTATAGCGCTGGCCTTCTGTGCTCGAGGTTACGGATTCGATCCCGGCCGAGGTTGATGACAATTGTGTTTAAATGCGACAGGCTCATGTCAATAGATTTACTGGCATGTAAAAGAACTCCTGTGGAACAAAATTCCGGCACACCGGCGATGCTGATATAACCTCTGCATTTGCGAGTGTCATTAAATAAACCAGAATTTAATTTTAAAACATTCCCGATGGCTTCAGAATTGTTTTTGCTTTCAAAAATTTCTGTGAAGGGCTTACATTTCATGATAAAGAACAAGAAAACTGGAAGACAAATGGAAGACTTCCCTTTGTACGAAAAAAAACCATTACGCTAATTCCATCTGGACTCGACTGTTTACCTCCTTGAAATCTGAGTTGCCTTCATCGACCTCACGAGCTAGGCCAGAGCAGTAGTCGCTTGATGGTGCTAGACCTCCATCTAGCTGTACCAGTGCAGGTATGCTTGGCATTCATATAAGCTAAATCATTATTGGGCTGACAGGAATTTTCAAATATTCATTCCAGATTACAAATAATCAAACATGCCATTACAACTTTTTTTCTGTTTTATACGCCCATAACCAATCCTCACTCGTCTCTTCTACCTACCATCCAGGTTCTGAGAAATTTGGCAAAAAATGTATATGATTTGTTGTTACAGGTGACACTCTGAAGATTCCAGACTCTGTCATGGGTATCACATTTTTGGCTGCAGGAACCAGTGTTCCGGAAGCAGTGTCTAGTGTGATTGTAGCAAAGCAAGGTGAGTGAAGGAGATTAATGAGAGAGAAAGAGAAGAAAAGGGAGAGGAATAGAAGAGAGATAGAAATGAAAATGAAGGGAATAGGAAAAGTGAGATGAGCAGTGGCAAAGGTGAGGTGTAAATACTGGATAGGCAGAAAAAAAATCTACTTACCTTATATCTTTTTATACAACAGATGTTTCTCGGCTTTTCTATAAAAAAATTTTGTGACACAGTATCACAAGAAGATGATGACCACTCATTTTCACCCCCAATCAGAATACAGGTACAACAATATAACTTATTTGTATCGGAGCATTCTGTTAGCTGAAGCTAGAATCTGTTAGAGGAAAAGGGAGGGAAAAAATGTGTGGACGGGAAAAGACAAAAAAAGGGAGAGAATATGAAAAGGGGAGAAAAGGAAGAAATAAAATAGAGGAAAAGAAACAGGTTGGGAAAAGGGAGGAAGAGATATAGGAGGGGAAGAGAAGGAGACGATGGAAATGGGGAGAGAAATGTGGAGAGGATAGGAAGGTAGAGAAGAGAAGGGGAAAGTGAGAAAGATAAACAAAGACGAAATGGGAGAAGAGAGAAGAAGGGAAAGGGAGGCTCAAGTGTGTGTTGTTACTGTGCAGGCCACGGTTCCATGGGCATCAGCAACTCGATCGGTTCCAACACTTTCGACATCCTGCTATGCCTGGGGCTGCCCTGGCTCATCAAGGCGTCGTTCCTGCCCACCACCGAAGGACAACATTTCGTCGGGATCAACTCGCGGGGGCTGGAGTACAGCGCCATCTCCCTCCTGTCCACGCTGCTCCTGCTCTACGCCACTTTCTCGTGCAACAAATTCCAATTGGACCGCAAGGTGGGGCAGGCTTGCTTGCTCATGTATGGAATGTTTCTCGTGCTCGCGTCACTAATCGAACTCAACGTCTTCTTCATGGTGAACCTGCCGACATGTGGGCGGTGAGCGTAGAAAAGATGTGTTGTGGTGACGTGTTGCGACCTGAGACCCGAGAGGACAGTCGGCTCTCTCAAAGACACATCTGTCCGAACCCACTGAAACAGCACACAAACCAACAGCCTTCAGACGATGAGAAATGTCTCGCAGGAAAGCATGTGGTAAGCAGCAACGACAGTGTGGATGTACAATGCTTTCTGCAAGGATCATCAAAATTTAATTGGAAATATTTCTAAGTAAGAAACGTTTATTCATACATACTCATGTTCCAATATTGCACTTACATTCATAGACAGCAGTGTAGTTGTCTTTGAGCAGTAGATCTTTTCACAGCTACAGGAGAAAACCATCTTTGAGAAATGTTTTGCTCTATTTTTTTGGAAAATGTCAGCTACATTTGCCTCATGGCAATGTTGAAGCAAGTTTAGGAATGAAATATCGCCGCCATATCGTTAACATTATTATCATTGCCATATTTTTTTTATTACCCTCTTCATGGTTATCATCTCACCATCACCTTTGTCATCACAGTCTCTGCTGCTATTATTATAACCAATATCTGCTAAGATTTGTTAAGAGTGTGCTCCATCTCTTGAAAACATTGCTGTATGATTGATCTCTTTAACTCTTTTTCAGTTGTCCATCATACAGCATTGACAATTTAATTAAAAACTTTGTGAAATATTATTCTTCATTTATAAACTCCCTTATTGGAAGAAAATGTAGCAAAGCAATTCCACTTTTCAACTTCCAAGTGGAAGAAAATATACCATAACACTTTTCATTCTGTTATTAGTTAAAATTAACTATTACTTATATATAAGATAGGAAGCCTAATATACAAACATGGAAATGCACTCAATAAAAGACAAAATAAAGAGCTATAATTTACATTCCCATACTGTCAACATATGATATCACATCCGTTCCAAAGAATTCATTTGTTAGTGTGCCTCTTTCTCTTTTGTAACCAAAGATAAGAGTTGAAATATTTGCATTTTTACACCATTGTGTATACAGTACTATTACTTCAAATTCATGACACCAGTTAATTTCATTTTATATCAGCTCATAGTGCCAACTCGAGTTTTTTTCCACATTTGCACAGTTAGCCAGGCTATTCATTGGTCACTAATATCTACTTCATTATATCAATTCATTATGATAAATTGATAGGTCAGAGATATTCGTAGCAATGTTGTATATTGAGTATCTATGAAAGTATGCAATCAAAACGATATTCTTTACAGATTAAAATTATGTGGGTGAATCAGATGATGTTGGATTAACGCTCATGCTAGTATTATTGGTGGTCCTGTGTGGAGATCGTTCATTTCTTTACTTAAGTGAGTACATACAGTTCCAGTAAAGATAGAGCAGTCACACTGATTTGTATACATATATTAACTACATATATATTTTGGTTCCATTTACTAGTAAATGAAATATGCTTTGAAAGATGGAAGGCAATCTACTGTTAGGTAGAACTGGCACATAGAGAGTTCATAATAGTCACTTAATTTATATTCAGTAGGACCGACAGAATGCCACAACCCCTGGTAACACGCGGAATGGCCTAAATGAAACATACTGTAGAATTGCCTTCTCATGAAATGAAGGGTCTTGGGCTGTTCAGGTAGTTCCAACAACAAGCTCAAGGATTGTACACACAGTCCATCTGTGTATGCGACTGTACTTTGGTTTTGTGTGCTACCAAATTAAAAAAAAAAATATTATATTAAAAACTGAAGTTAGAGACCTTAGATTATATATTAAGAAAATATCTTGTGTACTTCTACATTGTATGAAGTGCGCTTAGCAAGACATAGGGTGAGCAATGAATCTTAATCTCATGTTGTGAGCGTCTGGCTCGGATATCTGTGCACTTTCACGCACTCTGCAGAGCATTGGGATATGAATGTCATGCGTATTATGTTCGAAATGAACACTTGAGAGAATTGTTTTAACAACATTTTAAAATTTTAAAACGAAATTATTTTCTAGGTGTAGTTTTGCGAATGTGTATGTGATGTATGTATGTGCATATGTTGTGTAATAAAAGAGGTTCTACCTACTTAGCAGACTAATCTTCACTCTACCCAACTACAGGATGTGATCGGCACTGCGTCCATCCATCTACTTTCTTGACAGTTTCAGCGTATTCCGAATCTCACCAGTCCGGTGGCATCAATGACGTCACGTTGCAGCGAAATAAGGAATAAAACTGCTGGAAGGATCGATGGCTGTCATGGCGACTGTATAAGTTGTCTGTACTACGCTAGCAAAATTTTGCGAAATTTTCGTACTCCCATCTCGTTCAAAGAAAAGATAGCATAAACAATTTATTTCTTGAACCGGTAGTAATAACGGGTCCGTTGACATGTTCGCTCATAAACCATTAACATATTGTTTTTACGTTGTGCTCATTACAAACAACACAGCAGAACTAAAGCAGAACACACCGCCATGACACAACAGTGCACGATGTCATTCGTCTGCTAATTCCCGCCCTATACAAGAACCAATCAGAGTCACTGATGGCGGCTGATGGAGACTGCCACCACCTCTGCAAGTTGATGGCACCGGTGGAGCATCAATGACGTCATCGGTGGAATTCGGAACACCGTGATGCCATCGGATTGCTCACCGGTGAGATTCGGAATACGCTCTTTGTTTCGTGACAAATCCATCTTGGTAATCACCTTTTCTGGGAACCTAGAAACTTTATAGCATTCAATATCTCGTTTTGAAGTTTAATTATTTGTGCACTATGGTACTGTTTTTTCTTTTTATCATAATTAAATTTGTACACAATATAAACTGCATTGTTTACTCTTGTCCCATTCGTTTGTACATATTTAGTAAAAGTTGTTTATCATTTCCTAATGATGAATACTGAGGAATATAAAGTAATATACATATACTTTATATTCCTCATTGATACAGTGTTAAAAGTTGTGTAATCAAGGTGTAGTACGATGAATACTATCTTAAATCTTTCTTCTTTTCATTATAGACTTATTAGATCTCTCTTTGCTTTTCTCTGTAGAATTTTCCCCATTAAAGATGATGATCTCTATTCATATTCCAACATGTTTTGTAAACATTTTATTGAAGTGTCGCTCTCGAGAACATTCTTTGAAAGATTAGAGAGTATGTTTCACAAATATACAAGATATTTGGAAAAAAAAATACCTCCTTAATTCATTTTAATTCCGAGATTCTAGGAATAAATAAACATTAGAAGCTTCAAAATGTAGCTTCAGTCTTAAGTGAAATATAAATCTTATCGGATAATTTTGGAGTGTTCAGTAACACAATATGTTGTACTTGTGTTTATTTTCGAACATCGTCATTTTCTTCTCTGCATAGTGTGTGTTTCTTTTGTGAAAGTGCAACTGAGAAGAGAGGTTAAGTTCCTACTTGCTGCCGACCTAAATTAATTTTATATCATATTTTCATGGTAAAGAATGAAAGTGTCTGTATGTTTGTGTGTGCTGTATAATTCACTGATATTGTTTAGATCGTCTCGAATTTGGCTATAAGATAGCTATTTTGTTGGTGTAGCTTTCCGAACTCATATTCTGTTAATCACTTTAGGTCATAACCCTTCTTTCTGTTTGATACTAATTTCGTTCTGGAAATATTTACTCTTTACATAAGGTTTGTTTTCATGTCGGAATTTTATGTAGTTAGTTTTGCTTTTACTTTAGGTACGGTAATAATTACTGTAATAATTATTTCTTTATTAGCATTTCAATATGATTAAGTATTTATAAATGCAGAACAGTTATTTATTATATGTCTTAATAAATAATTTCTCCACTGAATTCGTCGGTTGAAGCATGTGATGGAGAAGAATAACATTAGAATTTTATTTAACATTATAGTCTTTTCATAGCACATACATTTCTTAATTTTTAAACAGATTTTGCTCGAGATACCAAGACTTAACCTAAAGCCCACATAATTTGTGTCATAAAAATTACTTTTTGAGGTTCTTGATTATTAAGAGAAAACTGTGGATATATTTATTGTTTTAAGCACATTTTCTACAATTTCACAACAAAATAATATTGTCTGTCAGCTCTATCACGACACGAGTAAAGTGTTACATTAACCCTCATTCATCTTTCTTCTGTTACTTGTTATTATCACAAACCTGTAAGCAGTACCGTAGTTAGCTCATTAAGGTAATAAGGTGGCTAAAATTTATTAAAGGTTACCCTATGTTCAATTTTATGTCTGCCATAACCTGGTAACTGAAAGTAAGGCAACCCTCTGAAAATTAATACTGTATTGTATTTCATGTTGTAAATACCACTATTAAAAGTAGACATCATATTTATATGTGTTATAAATGGTCAAAACATGCTTGCATTTATTCTGACAAAATGTTTTAAATATGCCCAATAACTATGAAAATATGTATTAAAAAAAGCTACAAGTATGCACTAAATTTATGTGATTTCTAGACCTACTCACATTTAATGTTCTTCCATATAATTATGTCTTCCTGGTGACTGTATTTTAATTTACATTATACAATGATGATTTTCTCCAATTGTTTAGGACTAAATTTATGTCATTTATCTGTTAATATGAATTTTTATGCAGAGAAGAACCTCTCGATACCTACAGATGTGATTGGACAGTATTTGTAAGCACAAGTTCTGGAGGAAATTTCTCTGCAAGCTCTCTACACTATCAACTTGCAGATATTTTTTCAAAGAGCATTTTTTTTGTAAACCACTGTACATTTTCACTCGATATTTTTGCATATATTAGACAGGCACATTTAAGTTCACTTTGCACTTTCTCAAGGATTCATACAGAATCACGAAGGAATAAACACACTTTTCTAGTTTATGAATTACCTGGGGTAGATTTATGAAATGCTACTTTATTAAATTCAAGATCCTCTGAATTGTTTCACGAGCATCACTTGAATTTAAGCCGCAAACAACTCCTTTAACTGCACTGAAATTATGAAAATAAAATAAAGCAGCATTAATCCTTGTACTCCTGCAGGTAAGAATTGGTTCTGGGGGTAAAGGAAGTTACTAGAAATGCCCTGTATAGGATCGTTCACAAAGTGAAGCAATAGTGGAATGATTAGCTTTCTGTTAAACCCTACAAACAATCAAAACGGGTTTCATGGTTTGTCTTCACTTCGTTTGCTAACGAGATTGTGATTCCCCACCAATATTTAAACATCACTTGAAGTTGTCACATTCTCAGAAGAAGAGGCTCGTTAGGGGTTATCTTGTTAGTAAGAGTTTAAAAAAAATTGTAAAGAAAAGTATAATTATGCTTTAAAACTTTTGCCAAAATCATAAAATATGCAACAGTACTATAAAAAATCAATTATTATGGTTTAAAAACGCATGCCGAAATTATAAAATATGCAAACAACACCGTATATATGCAATTATTAACTTACTGGTACCGTATATTGTGATGCTGTGCCTTCAAAATCCGCTGTGTTTTTTTTTTTTTTTTTTTTTTTTAATATTTTGCAGGAGAAAGAAAAAAGCATTCTCACTTTTAATTCTATTCATTTTCAAAGTTACTTTCGTATAATTTCATCATTTTTCTTGTAATGATTGAAATTATATCGAAAGTAGCTTTGAAAATTAAGGAAATTAGAAGTGTCAATGCTTTTTTCTTTCTCCTGCAAAATCTTTTTAAAACACATAGCATATTTTGGAGGCGCAGCGACGATATGCATAATAAAACTTAACAGACGGAATGAAGTTAAAACTTATTCCGAGCTTTTTATTTATATCATATGTAGGTCCTAAACGTAGATGAAATATGCATTTTCATATAAATCCTGTGTATAGTTTATAGGTCTAATGCGTACTATTGTACATTTGCGGTGTTTTTCTCGAAAGAAAGAAAAGTGACCTTTTTTTTTTGTTTTAATAAATTCGTCTTTTATTGTGATTTTAAAAATAATTTGAAATATGTGCATAACCTGAGCAAATGCTTATTTATATAATTATTTGACCAACGACAGGTGCGGTCCCCCTTGCATAATGGGGGTTTACGTCGGGTGATGTAACTGCCACATTGTAAAAACTGGTGCCCGTTAAGAAAACAGTTACATGAAAGCCAGTTCAAAAGTATTGGAAAGCACGACTGCTAATGGCTTCATTGCCAAATGCAAGGCACTAGACAACAACAACAACATAATTATTTGCTCATAAATTTACATTTTTTTCATAAAAATCTGCATGTTTAGAAAATATCACATAAACATTCTAACAGACTAGTTACTTCAACAATATTATGATCCATTAAGTGATCATCATCATCATCATCATCATCATCAGCTTTTCTGGTTTAGATCGTTTGACCTGTTTCGTGTGTTCAAGTAGTGTGGAGATGTTATTGATCATTCCACTTTATTGTTGGTAGGCCTCGATCTTATATTTGCTTATATTTTAGTAAATATTATATCATAACTGATTTCAGATCCAAGAAAAGAAAGTGCTTTAAAAATTCCTTGTTCATGTTATGGCTTTTCTTAATATTAATTCTATAGCTGAAAGAATTGGTTTGCCCCATGTTTGGTTTATCCAATTGTTTGTGTCAAATACGTAAACTTTTACAGATTGATTTACTGTGAAATGTATGTGTACTTTGTGGCCACTTCAGCAATTTAATTTTGACAGGGACATAAGAAGCTTGTGTGCCATGTGGTTATTATTATTATTATTATTATTATTATTATTATTATTATTATTATTATTATTATTATTATTATTATTATTATTATTATTGCTATTATTATTATTATTATTATTATTATTGCTATTATTATTATTATTATTACTATTATTATTATTATTGCTATTATTACTATTATATTATTATTATTATTATTATTATTATTATTATTATTATTATTATTATTATTATTATTATTATTATTTTGCTCTGATTTAATATAACTGTACCTCATGAGCTCAAATTGTTTAGTTAAGATTTTAAACTTTGTTAATTTGTTTTCAAATCATTCGAAGCATTTTTCAGTTTTACAGACAAGAGAAAATGTATTTATATATAAATTCAGTTGATATATATAAGTAGAAAACAGAAGAAACAGAAGAGATTGAAAAAATTATCGGTTATCATAAAAACAATTTTTTTTTATATGGGTAATGAAAAACACAAAACATTCTTAAGATTTGAAGAATAATGAACAATGAACTGAAAAAGGAATCATTGTGGTTTAATAAAATTCATTCAATAAAATTAGTAAAATGTATAAAAATGTACTGTAATGAATATATATGTTATTCATGATGAAATACATTACTGTTAGAGGATTCATGAGAGAAATGGGAATAATAGGAATAAGATAGTTTAAATTAAGTAATTCTTATTATTGATTAACAAACATTTTAGTGTCAAGAATTGTTGGCGTGTTGATTGAACGTAAATGGAGAGAGTATATATTTACCAGACAGAGAAATTACAAATGTGTTGAGAATTGGTTGAGAAATTCCATGCTATTGTATATTCGCTGTTTTTACTTTCTGTTTACAACTGTTACAGTTTTTCTGTTACTGTTAGGATGTGTGTTGAGTGCTTGAAGCAGAGTTGGCGTATGGGTCCGTGTATGTGTGCATATTTTTGATCATGTCATTAAATGTGGTTCACAATACAATTTGTAACAAATATTTAATTTTTAAATCCCTATAGTTTAGCAAAACTTTAATTCACTTTGCTTAAATTTGCTTATAATTCAGTTTTTGGGTAAGGAACACCATGCCTTGCTAGAAAAAATATTAAGATTTTATATTACTATTTTTATCACAACCCCCTTCTGTTTTTATAGTAAATGTTTAATGAAATTTAATGGTGATTGCTTGAAAATTGAATTGCCAACAGACAAACTCATGTGTACTGATTACAACTTGGACTTCTGAGACTGTAGTTACTTGTTAGTACATTTCAAACACTTCTTAGGCGTAAGAAACAGAATGACTATGTCTTTATGTACATATTGCATTTACACTTTTGCACCCGTCTCCAAATTGATCTTCAAAGTAAAGTAATTTCACTATGAATGATGTGTCAATAATGTTAGACGTACTGCCAGTTTAATTTAAGACTATGTGATTATAGCATAGGATTCATTCAAAAACTCAAAATGTTATAGTAGAAATAATCATAACTGAATCTATACAAGTATAAGATATATTAAGATAACCCAAAAGGAAAATAAGAAACAATTAATTAATACATAAGAAATAAAAGGAAGATGGTGTTAATTCCGAAAGTACAATAAACAGTAATGAATTGTGAATTTAATAGTACTAAAACATATTTTCTGCATTTTTCTGCTATGCATTCACAAGGTTTTAAACCGATATTGAATTGTCAGTAAATTTAAGTTGTTGAAATTAAAGTTACCCATGTCAATTATTCCTTTCCTTTTTGTTACAATTCGAATGTGGTGAGCTGCGAAGATAGTAGGATATTTTAAACGTTTATCGTGTTTATATTTGTTATATTATATTCCCAGGACAACAAATGGACGTAAGTTCCCATTTTACACAACAATTACACCCACTGCCTTGAATTAATTCTTTTGTTGAAAGTTTGCTATTTTCCTTTTCTTTTCCCATTGATCTGATAACGTTAATGAATATATAGGAATAGGTACTGCACTGTAATAGACAATACCACATATTTCAACTTCAAAATTGAACTACCTAATTAGTGAGATTTGAAAAGTGGAAATAGTGAATATGGTGGTGGTGATGGCAGCAGCAGCGGCGGCAGTCATGGTGGTGGTAGTGGCAGCAGTGGTGGTAATAGTTGTGGTAGTGGTGGTGGTATGTGATTTTTCACGGACTCTGACTTTACAGATTTAAGCCGCCATGAGGGTCCAGTGTTAGAGCGCTGGTTCGATTCCCAGCCTACCCAGATTTATGACGTGTTGGCAAGCTTGTGATACAGGTAACACAGGAGTTTTCTCTGAGAGGTCCAATTCCCTGTGGCATCCCAACAAATCTCCATCACCATCTCATCACAGGTGAAGCATTAACCAGTCTCCCATGGCGCACCCTGGACAACAATCTTTCATACGAGTGAATGACAAACAGTCGAGTACCCATCAACCCATGTGAAATTTAAGAAACTTCTGTATTTGTATATTTGCTTGTTCTTATAATACACAAGATCTTCAGATAGTATTGCTGTACTCAATAAAATTGCATTCTGTGTTATCATGAATTTGTTATCACTGATGTATAGACATTTAAGGGGTTAGGTACAGCTTACAGCAGTAAAATTTTGGAAATATTCAACATTTTTTTCCTCCATTACTGTATCTTATACAATAATGAAAATTAGTATGTGTAAAACACTGTCCTTCTGCTATATGACAAAAATATTTTTACGATAAAAAATATTTACTTCCCCCCCCCCCCCCCCAAATTCAGTTCACTGTGCAGTGATAAAGCGTCTCCAACATAACTAAAAAACTACCCAACATTCTGTGATGAAATTTTTTATGTGTATTTATCCATGTCATATCTACAATATGATGCAAGATCACTTCTCTACCTTTGATAGATTGTCCGATAAAAAATAAATTCATTTTAAAAAATTGTCAAATATCAGTATTTTCTTCCAACACAAAAAAAAATATTTACTAAGGAATGTAGTTGAAAGAGCAAAATATTGTAAACATGAGTTTCAGAAATAAAATAAAAGAGAGAGAACAGGAAAAAATTAACAAGTTTATGAATTATGAAGGCAACGCTTCATCACTGCACAGTGAACTGGCAACATTTTGAATTTAGGAAAAAATATATCTAAATAATTTTTTTTTTAAATCGTAAAAGTATTTTTTTCATATAGCAGAAGGACAGTATTTTACACATACCAATTTTCATTATTTTAAAAAATACAGTAATGAAGGATAAAAATGTTGAATATTTCCAAAAATTTTACTGCTGTAAGCTGTATCGAACCCCTTAAGGATCTTCTGAAAAATCGGTGAAATTATATATCTGTTTCTCTTATGACTATTAGAAATATTTGGACATTAGTTATCTCTCAAAGTTATGTAATTTCAATTGTGTTTATAAAGCGGTATGCCCCTGTTTTATTCTTATTGCGTTTGATATAAGATTCAAAGGAAATTAGTTGAAGGAAACTCCAATGTTTGTGTTTTAATTGATGTTGGTATTAATTCTGTAGCAGATAAATCACTGTAACTTCCTTCTGCTTTCGTATTACCTTAATTTCTTTTTTAAGTACTTCATATTTAATAATTTTTAGTGTTTTCTGTATATATTTTTTTGAGTTGGCAAGATTCCTTTCCGTAAATATAAGGACAAAATGTTTTCTAGTGTATCCTTAGAAAGTTTTAGCTCTCCCCTGACATTTCAAGTTCTGAGAATTTACTTATGTGATAAAAAGACATTTTTACATTTTCTGCTTTTGTCTATTTCGTGCGTCTTGATTTTTACGTGATAGTGTTTTATATACAGGAGTGCCATTATTCAGTACTGAAGGTAAGCTCTATTTAGAAGAGTGATTATGCTGTTTTGAGTCCACATTATCTTCAGATTTATCACTGGTGGCATTACTCTGAGTCTGCTCACAAGGAGATCATAGTTTTTTTCCAGATACATAGTTTGATCATAGTCTAGTATATACAGTCACGAAGCTTGAGTTGTTGAGGGTTCTAGGAACAGTAGACTGTGCTGGTACTATTTCACATTGTCTGTAATGAGGCGATAGTAGCGATCCTAGTGGTTAGCAACTATCTATGGATGCATATTCCCTACGTATTGAGCTTCGTGACTGTATAAACTAGATTATGGTTTGATGCTTCTTTATCCAAGTGCATAATTAAGGTAATGAAGATTCCTTCAATGAAGATATTTTTTTTTTTTTGCCATTACATTTCATTTTATAACATGTGGATAATCTCATGCAGGCTTAATCGGATAGATTTTATATCCTTTTGATACATTTCTTGAAGAAATTGAAGTTATTGCTGTTTTGTATGGAAGAAAGCAAAATGAGACTGTAATTTGATACATTACTGGTACTAATATTACTTAAGCCTTGTCCTCTTTTTGATCTTCCAGAGAGTAAATTTTTAAACACATTATTGGATAAAGATGTTGGTAGGCCCTACTTATTGAAGATTGAAGCATCATTTTATATATTTAATTTTCAAATTATTTTATTTCTATTGCATCATTCCGAACGGATAGATAAGGACTGGTACGACGTAAGTAATAATTTTAATTTTGTTTAGTAAGTTCATTGAGTGGTTGTGTAATTGGAAATATTCTACACCCGTAATTTGATATGATATATTTATTTGCCAGCCAACTTTACAATTCATAGTTATGGTGGATCTTCGTATTTCTGCTTTCGATCCACCATCCCTTTAATACATACCATCCTTTTCTATTAATATATTCATTTGCCAAGTATTTCCTGATTACTTCCTATTCTTTTGTTTTAACTGAATTGCTATCTATCCTATTCTATTCTCTTTCTCATACCTAGACTGTCTCCCTTCCATTTCTCGCTTTCCTATTAAATATTGCATATTGCTTTCCTTAATCATTTACATTATTTATTTATTTTATTCTCTATTCTCAAATCTACCTATTCTTAATCATTCTTTTCCAGCTATTTTCTTCAAAATTATTTGTCTACATTTCCCTTTTCTCTATTTTACAACATATCACTTATTATTTCCATACTATTCTATCCTCTATTTATTAACGTATTTATTTTTTTCTCTTCATTTCACTCCTAAATTTCCTCTTTTGTTACCTCTTTCCATAAATTTATTTCTATGATACTCCCACAGTTATAGTATACCCCTGACACTACTACTCCTAACCCACAACATTAAAAAAACATGAAATATCTATTAAAGATTCTTTATTAATTTGTCATACAGAATAATATCTGCAATATTGACAATATTTGAGGAGAAAAATTCGCTCCAGCACCAGGGATCGAACCCGGGTCTCTTGGTTCTACGTACCAAGCGCTCTGACCACTGAGGTACGCCGAATTCAATCCACAGCACCGGACCGAACTCAACCCAAAGAAATTATCTAAACAGTGGAAACTAATATAAATTAATTCAACATGCGTGTCCATATAGCCACCTGGAAATTTAAGGGTTAAGGCTTAACTCACACGGACCAGCGAATAGGGATTATAAAGAATGGACACTGAGCGAATTTTCCTGTGTTTTGTTTCTCTGTGCGCCAGCGTTTAGTTCCACTTTCAAGCGCTAGAGGTTAGTGTAATCGAGCATACGCTAAGATAATAATTGAGTATAGAGTTGAGACACAGGATCCAGTAACACTTTGCTTCAAATAAATTCAAGTTAACAACTTTTCCTTATTTCTCAATGACAAACTAGTAGTAATAATAATTTTTTATATTCCAGATATAATAAATTATATTATAAAATATAATATATTATAAAATTATGTACCATATTCGTTTAATATTTCTATATAATATAATATAGGTATATGGTTTTACTTCTCATTAGAGTTGTTTTTCCATTTTCAGTGCTATCAAATCATTACATATTTTAATTGTTGTTGGGGTCAACGTCTCAACTCTCATTATAAAGGAACTAGAGAGTCTAGGCATTACAGTTAATGACGGATTTATTATTTTATGGATCCAATTTATTTTATTTGAGTACATAATGTACCTAGATGTATTAATTATGTGTGTTAATATTTCCGCTGTGTCGACTGCTAGCTGGTGTGATGTCAGCGCCAGCTCTAGGGAGAAAGCAGAATCTCACGCTCTAGCTGGCTTGAAGGTCATTGAAACCAGTCCGGCTACATCAAAGGTACCGACGCGAAGTGTCCATTCTTTATAATCCCTATTCGCTGGTACGACACTGTATCCTTGGAAACGACAGATGCTTTCTTGGCAAATAGCAAGCTTGCGGTGTGGTTGTCTGTGGTCGATATGGACTTAAAGCGACCACAAAAAAAAAGGCCGCTTGTGGTCGGTTCCACCGACAACACAACCCCATAAAAACTGCAAAATAATCGCAAAGTTGTGGTCCGTGTGAGTTGAGTCTAATGTGCCAGGAGGTTGCACACATGTATACAGTATTTTTTTTTCCACTCCCGCTGCTGAAACTATGTTGTTATTATCCTGTTTCTGAAGAAGTAAATGGATTTTACCGTCATAATATTGGTTGATATTAATCCCTAGGGAATAGGGTAAGTGATAATATGTTTCGTTCAACAATCGCATAGCAACAAACAAAAAATACCCAAAACTCGACTACCATCCCAACAGTTCTGATATTAAATCGTGTGAAATGAAGAAATATGTTATTAGCGATACGTAAAATGTGGGGGGGGGGAGGGGAAACAAACATGGTAAGCAATTCGTGAGTTAATTAGAATTTGCTAGTTTTGGACTGTACCGGTACTTAATTGCTGCCCTCCTTATGCCTCGGACGCAAAAACGTCCCTCAATCATAAATAAGAATTAGCTTACTCTCTCTACTTATTCCGTCATTGATTAATTAATTAATTAATTAATTAATTAATTAATTAATAGGGGTTTTTCAAACTAATCGTGAAAATAATAGATGTATGGGTTATGTACGTATGTACACAGTACATACAGTACATCACTACCATATAAATTACACAACAATATTAAAAGATAGTACTATTTATTGTATTTTATTACATTAATTTGAGTATAGACGTTTCATGTTATCATTTGGATTTCCTTAAATCCTCAGTGAGTTTGTAACATCAGTTTTGGAAGGTTTCGATAGAGTTATAGTACTTTCTTAAAGAGCAGAGATTGGCAAGTACAGAATCAGTGATTATTCTTCGGTCACTTGCCTGATCGAGCAAGCATGAACAGGAAATTGATTGGGAACGAAGATAGTCGATAATCTTTGATCGTGAAATACGATTGAATTCCAATGGAATGTTTTATCTTTCATATTGGAGGCCATTGCTTTGTCGTGTGATACGGAACTTATTTTAATAGTTATTAATAACTGTGTTTAATATGTGAACTATAAATAAATATGAGAATAAGTTTTACGTTTTTCAGTTCATATGCCACGAAAATGATACTGCAACAGCTTTAGGTAAGTTTTAGGATGTTTATTAAATATGATGCATAATTTCTTTTGTAGTTAGGTTATATGACATGTTTTAGTCGATAGTTATAAATAATCAATACAACATTTAGTATTTAATTTCAAATATATTGTCACACAAAATTAAACAATATTCCATATATATCAAACGTAGTTTGTTAGTAATGCCTATATATAACGGTTGAGTAAGACCCTTGCTGTATTATGCACAACGTGGGTACAAGCACCGATAGCTAAGCAACAGAAGGCCGAGGATTGTGACAAGGATAGAGTGGAATAGATGAGAGAATTGCCAAGTACCGGTACCATTATTTTAGGTTCTATTACTTTGTTGCTTTTTGCAATTTTTTTTGCCTATTCTAGTAAGTAAAAATAAAAATATTGCTAATTATGTACTGTACTTTAACGATACCTTTGGGCTATGTATTGTGGGTCCCTATCACCACGGCATGGCGCGTCCTTAGGTTGCGAATAGAGGAGACGGCCTCCAGATATGGAGGGTAGCTGCGAATATATTGAATAAGCAGTCGTGGACAGCCGATAAGGGGTGGTCCTCCAGGTTGGGGGTTGGGCGAAGGGCTAACAACCCATCAACGTAAAAAACAGCTTGTTACGAATCCTTCAAATAAGTTACAGGATAATGGAGAAAGTTACACAACGCAGAACTGCACGCATTGTATTCTTCACCTGACATAATTAGGAACATTAAATCCAGACGCTTGAGATGGGCAGGGCATGTAGCATGAATGGGCGAATCCAGAAATGCATATAGAGTGTTAGTTGGGAGGCCGGCGGGAAAAAGACCTTTGGGGAGGCCGAGACGTAGATGGGAAGATAATATTAAAATGGATTTGAGGGAGGTGGGATATGATGGTAGAGACTGGATTAATCTTGCTTAGGATAGGGATCAATGGCGGGCTTATGTGAGGGCGGCAATGAACCTCCGGGTTCCTTAAAAGCCAATAAGTACAGTAAGTAAGTAACGATACCTTTGGGTAGGCCGAGACGTAAATGGGAAGATAATATTAAAATGGATTTGAGGGAGATGGGATATGATTGTAGAGACTGGATTAATCTTGCTCAGGATAGGGACCAATGCATGGCGGGCTTATGTGCTACATTTAAAGTAATAAGTTCTTAAATATATAACATATGGCATATAAAAGTTCTGGGATACTCTGTATACGTAATCAACTTTTCACAAATTTACGTGAAATTACCTGTATTGTAATAGTTTAATAATATTTTTCTATTCGTTAAGTAAATGGTGGTCATGATTGTGTATAGTAGGTTCAAAATTTCATAGAAAGGCGGAAGTACTGTAGATGATTGAGATTATTTTACCACCACCAGCACAATAATAATAATAATAATAATAATAATAATAATAATAATAATAATAATAATAATATTAATAATAATGACAATAGTTGTTATTTAGTCAACTGTCCAAAGGCAGCCCCATAAGTGATACCAATAAGGAATCACTCATGAGACAACTAGGCCGGGAGATAATGGGGTAGGGTGGCCAGTTCCTTTCCCCCACCATTGCATACATCTTTATTATAAGTTCATTTTAAAGTTTTCAATCATATGATTGAAAAAAAAAAGAAATATGATTGAAATTTTTAAAATAGACTTATAATCTTGAACTGATTTATCTGAAAAATGAAAAATGAAAAATGAATTGTAAGATTGCATACATCTCCGATTAGCAACATATTATACTAATCAGACTTAACATGTATACAAACAGTTATTCTTCCTCTGACTTTGTTGTCACGTGAGATGTACTGCATGATAATAGATGTAGGCTACATATCAGCCAGAACGTCAATCGAGGTAGACGATAGTTATAATAATAATAATAATAATAATAATTGAAGCAGTGAGATCAATAACCATTCGAGTCCACTTTTGGTCATTCATTTTTTGCAAATTTGAAATTAAATTTTGGATATTTCCACAAGAGTTACGACTTTAAAAATTGGTATACTATTTTGTATTGATCTCTAAAACAACCAGAAATATTACGTGCAAAAATAATAATTAGGCAAGAAAAAAAAAGTTTTTTGCATTTTTCTCGAAACTTGTGTAAACGGACTTGAATGGTTATTGATCTCACCGCTTCAATTTATTTATTTACTAATATTTAATGTGCTGTACAACAGCCAGAGACCAATAACAGTTCAGCACATAACAATTATAAAACAAAAACATTAACAATGATAGAAATTACAGTAGAAGTGCATAGTAATAATTATTAAAATAATGACAATTAAAAATAACGATAATTGAAGATGAAACGATGGAAACATATAATAGTAATATACGTTACAAGAGCGGTATGTTGACGTTTTCATGTTGGAGGAAAAGATTGAAAAAGCGAAACGTAGCTGAGCTTTTTTAATTTCCGAGAACATGAAAAACATACCGCTCGTGTATCGTACATTATTTTGTGCGAAGATCGTTTATTACATACCTGAAAGACGAATTTCTAATTAGTTGCAATGAAATCTCCATGTTGGTTTCTGTTTAATGACGCCAACTTCGGAACACCAAAATATCTTTCTCCAACATTGTTGCTATAAAATGTTTTCTGTGTTTACTATACTCCAGCAGGCCGTGATATAGTCTGTCTTTTTTTTTCCCCCCAGTCTATAAATGCGAACTTAAAACAAACGGTAAGGTTATGTAATGATTTATTTTTCATTTTAATATTTTAACAATATTATTTATATAACATATTGCAATAATAACATCGGCATCTGGAATCTCGTTGATTTTTTCACGGCTTCCTTAATGTTACTTGTATCAGGAATGCAATAAGTTTCGTGGAGTAGTAGACTTTACTTAATTTTTGCAAATATTTAAAAACAATAATTAACATTGCAATTTAGGTGAAATTGCAGTGGTAAGTTTCCAATTTATAATTATTACTATGTTAAACGTCTCTAAAAATAATATGTTAAAAGCCTAAAGCAGTAAAATGAATGTCGCGCTTAAGCGGTAAGAAGAGGGAAATTGTTATGTGTGTTACGTTGGGAATACTGAATGTGGTATTTCACACTTACCGCGTATTGGTTCTGTGCGGAAAACAAGCAAATACGGACGATCTCGCACAAATTAATATAGCTATTCCCTAATACAAATGGTATGAAACATGATGAGAATAATATTAGAATACATATCTAAACAAAAGACATACGTTAATAGCAACTGACACAAAACTCCAAAAAGTATCTGTAGACCGGAGAAAGAGATTTAGAATTTCTATTAGCCTATAAATAATAATAATAGAGTAATAATAATAATAATAATAATAATAATAATAATAATAGCTATGGTTATGAAAGAGAGTTTATAGCGATGATAATTATGATTCTGATGAAAATATTAACAGACACTGAGTGGCAAGAAGTTGACAGAATAATGGAATATACAATAACGAAACAGTTTGTTATTATCTTGTAGAAACCGATGATTTGGAAAGTGTTTTTCATTATTGAAAGTAAAACAAGTCGCTATTGCTCATTTGTATGAATTTTGTTACAGAACAAAGCGCTATTGTTTGTGTTCGTTTTCCGAGAAAGCCGGTGCTCTTGATTTCATTTAGAAATCAAACGTAAGAAGGGATGGGTTTCTTCTGTCTCGAATCAATAATTTAATTACAAGCGCTTGAAGTGTCACTTTCATGTAAGCCTGGGACGCACCCTTTACTGATAAATTAAGTACCGGTACAACAAGTACGTAGGAGGTATTTGTTCATACTTATAACTGACAAAGTAAATAAAACGTTCCTTTATGTTATATATTTTAAAGAGTCGTTTTACAGAAATTTTAGTTAAATTGATACATTGAGTCTATTAGCAAGCGGAACACCTCATTCATTTCAGTCTTAATAAATCAGTGGTTCGTAAACTGTGGACGTGAAGCGCAGGAATATCGCGAAGCGGCGAATTCTTATGGATGCTACGGAATCGAACCGCAGGATTTCTTAATTAATTTGTTATTTATTGTTAATATGTAGGTATTATCTTCCTAACGGTTCATTTATAGTGTTCTGCCCCAGGGCAGGTCTTTCACTCCAATCTATTTTCTGCCTTCCTTTTAAGGTAAGTATGTAAGAAACGACTTGATTACTGTAATAGGAACGCCTCAAATTATAAAATTCTTCGCAATTTTCTACAAGCGAAATAAGTTTTTCCGTCTGCCATTTTGGCGCGATACTGAACATGGCACAACATAATAGTAACAGTTGAGCAATTAAAATTGATTTATTAAAGAAGGCCATGATCGCACGCATCGGAAAAGTTGCTCATCCGAGAAAAGTGGACGGATTTGCCGAGAACCGATGCGTGCGATACGATGTAGTGAACGCGGTCACATAACAATTACAGCAAAGATAGTCTTTTTCCGATTCGTCCGATGAGTGTGATACAATGTAGTGAACGCTTACCTTTAGTCTCCACATACGATCTATAGCTCTGAATGTTGTCCATCATCTAATATCTTCTTCCACCTCGAATGTTTCTTCCGTTCACCATTCCTTCCAGTGCATCCTTTAGAAGGCAGTTTCTTCTCAGCCAGTGACCCAGCCAATTTCTTTTTCTCTTCCTATTTAGTTTCAACATTATTCTTTCAGATCTAGTACTGGGTGTTCAGTTCAAAGTGTGTCATGGCTCGCTGTATGCCGTCATGTGGCTAGCCGATGAGCCTAGAGAATTCAATCTTCTTACACTTCCGCAGAGGTGTATAACCTATGAGGCAGAGAAGTTTCCTAGCAAGTACGGCGTTCATTCTGAAGAGTACGTACCGATACGTACGGTAACGCCGGTAGTGGCAGGAATGTGAACTGTTTGGAAATACGTACTGTCGGGATATGGGGAGAGGGTTAAGACGATTACTTACGTATTTGTTGACATTAACTTCGACGGTCAACATGGACACGGAGCATTTGATTTGTGTTGTGGAATGTTACCGTACGCAACCGATGATAACAAATACCCTGCGTACGACTTGCCGGCGCAAAACACAGTTCGAAAGAGGTTATGGTACACAGACCGTACAGACCGCCATCTGTTGCTACGACGTTCAAGTTATACCGTACACGTTCTCAAGTTCAGATTGAAGAACGTCTTAAATAATAGGCAAATTCTCTGACATATAAGCTGAAACTCGCTTCAAATCGGTGACTCAACAACAGTGACGTCATGACACACTTTGAAATGAACACCCAGTATACATTCCGATACCAGACGTTGGAACTATTTTCTTATATGTCTGTCTTATATGTCTGAGTAATTTTAAGACAATGTCTTTTGCGCTTTGTGTTCATAGGACTTTAAATTAAAATAAAATGATGTTGACGTATGTTGTTTTACGTTATTAGTTATTAATTGCTGTTATGGGATAGAAGTCTGTTGATTTAGTAGGTAGTAGATTTGAGTTTTTACGTTTTCGATGTTGTATAAGTATTTTTTTTATTTTGGCGTGAGTGGATTTTAGAATTTCATTTGATTGCTGTGCTGTTCGAGAATGTTTTATTGGATGGTGGATATGAGTGACGGGACCGACGTCTGATTTGTTTTTTCTATGGGCTAGATGGGTTAAATGAGGGAATAGCTAAGTGGTATGAGACCGAGGTATGTGACAAGGTTAGGGGGTTAATTGAAATACATTTAAGTGACGTGGGGTCGAGGAATGTGGAAAGGTTTGAACAACGAGTTATGGTTTGAATTATTAAAGTACATTCTCTCTCCCGTGTGTAGTGTGGGAAGATATTGAAGTTGCACCTTATTTTGTTCATACAAAACGTAATTTCCTAGTATCGGTAATTTGATGTATGACGTCATTTATATTTCCAAGTCGAGGTATGTGACAAGGTTAGTGAATTAGTTGAGGGGATTGTTGAAGTGATATGAGGCCGAGGAATTGTGTAGTGTGGGGAGATACTGAAATTTGTCTGTGATATAAGTAGGCCTCTATTATTATACGAGGGTCATATTGAAAGTTATGAGCAACCCATTGTTATAAATCTTAATTTTTATTTTTTAGACAAACCAGGTACATCATCTTAATCTACAGACTTTTCTGCCACTCTTTAACATAGTATCCATTTCTTTTCACACATTTTTTTTTTCCGCCGTTCAAGTTTGAAAAATTCCCTTGCTGTAGAAGTTCGTTTCATTTTCCCGAAGACACTGACGCACTGCTTTCCAGATGTCCTCCAGCGTCTCGTAGCGTTGGCCTCGCAGCTGCTCCTTTACAGAACCGAAAAGATGGTAGTCGGAGGGTGCCAAGTCGGGACTGTAGGAAGTTGCGGAAGAATTTCCCATCCAAATGTTCTGATTTTCTCCACGGTGACACGATCAGTGTGAGCCCACGCGTTATCGTTTGCAGGATGATCTTCTTTCCAGGGCGTTTCTCTGTCTGAATATAGCGGAGAGCATTTATGGTCTGTCCAGGTTCAAGAAATTCAACCAAAATGCATCCCAGAACTCATCAACTCTTTCCTTGTTGCGTTCCGTGGAGGCAGTTCGAGGGCGACCGCTACGAGGCTCATCTTGGATGCTCGTGTTCCCATCTTCGAAATGCTTCACCCATCTCCTAACACTGCTGGCGCCCATTCACACATCTCCGTATGCACGCTGAAGTCTGAGGTGAATTTCAGCAGAAGATTTTTCTTCTTTAACAAGGAATTTAATGACAGCATGCTGTCGAAACGAACCATCGTTGTCAACTATTTCGCAAACATTGGCTGTGGTCTCATGATAGAAGTTGATGACGTCACAATATGTCAATACATAGTGTAAAGTCTGTAGATTATGATCATATAATCGTTTTTGTTACATTATTGAAATTGAAATTATAACACTACGATAACAGGCAGGGTTTGGAATTGAACGGGTTACATCAGCTTCTTGTCTATGCGGATGACGTGAATATGTTAGGAGAAAATCCACAAACGATTAGGGAAAACACGGAAATTTTACTTGAAGCAAGTAAAGCGATCGGTTTGGAAGTAAATCCCGAAAAGACAAAGTATATGATTATGTCTCGTGACCAGAATATTGTACGAAATGGAAATATAAAAATTAGAGATTTATCCTTCGAAGAGGTGGAAAAATTCAAATATCTTGGAGCAACAGGAACAAATATAAATGACACTAGGGAGGAAATTAAACGCAGAATAAATATGGGAAATGCGTGTTATTATTCGGTTGAGAAGCTCTTATCATCCAGTCTGCTGCCCAAAAATCTGAAAGTTAGAATTTATAAAACAGTTATATTGCCGGTTGTTCTGTATGGTTGTGAAACTTGGACTCTCACTCTGAGAGAGGAACATAGGTTCAGGGTGTTTGAGAATAAGGTGCTTAGGAAAATATTTGGGGCTAAGCGGGATGAAGTTACAGGAGAATGGAAAAAGTTACACAACGCAGAACTGCACGCATTGTATTCTTCACCTGACATAATTAGGAACATTAAATCTAGACGTTTGAGATGGGCAGGGCATGTAGCACGTATGGGCGAATCCAGAAATGCATATAGAGTGTTAGTTGGGAGACCGGAGGGAAAAAGACCTTTAGGGAGGCCGAGACGTAGATGGGAGGATAATATTAAAATGGATTTGAGGGAGGTGGGGTATGATGATAGAGACTGGATTAATCTTGCACAGGGTAGGGACCGATGGAGGGCTTATGTGAGGGCGGCCATTTGTAAGTAAGTAAGTGTCGCTTATGACTTTCAGCACGACCCTCTGTATTTATAATGAGTTTACTTAACGATACCACTATTTATATTATTTATTTATGTATACATTTATTGTTTAACGTGCAGAATGTGAACCAAGTGAAAAATTCCAAGGTTGTAAACATCTCTTACGCGGAGTAGCTCACCGCGTGAGACAAATAGAGCTGTCCCTCTATAGGAGGAGGCCTTTGCCCTTAACGGGACATTTTTAGGCTAATCATTTAATTTCATTTCATTTCAGTATCATATTTCCTTTGAATGTCCCAACAAAAAACCTCGGTTTCCAACGCGGATCCCCTAGTACAGGGATTCAAAGCTTCTGCAAATTATTACGTGCTTATACTACAAGCAATAGAAATCCAACAAAGTTCACGTGTTAGCAAGATAAAGTACAAACGGCGCTCTTAAGGAAATGTGCGAGTTCTTGAGAGCACGCAATAAAGGCGCTTTGAGTCGAAAAATCGAAAGAGAATTGGGAGGACAAATTTAAAAGGTACGCAAAACGCGTCCTTGCAAGGGGTTGGGGGCTGTACAAAGCTAAATATGTGAGCTCCAAGCCTGTTGGCCACTAGTCTCACTCCGGGTTACGCTGCTCCAATGAAGGAACTCTAGAAAATTTTGAAGGGGAAGCCGAAATTGGACGTAACCTCTTAGGTACCACATACGCGAGGGGGACTGAGATTTGATCAAGTGATCACGGATCGGGGCGAGGAAGAGTTGGCTGGTGTTTGCCGGTAGGATGGCAAGACGCTGTCATCTGTTGTTCGATGACAAAGCATGTGAAGGCCGTCGGAAGAAGCGCCGTGAAATCTAAATCTGCAATTTGAGAGGTCCCTGTCCTTTCAAATTGCGACTAATTGAGTGACCTCGTATATTTAATAGATAATTTATAGGTTCTGAACTAGGGCGTACGTCGTTTATAATAAAGGGGAATATATATGGGGAAGGGCATATAGGTCCGTGGCCCATTTCTTATAGGGCTCATCCCGACATTTGTCTTACGCCTGAGGAAAACCACGGAATACGTTAGGCAGGATGAGTTGTCTCATATATAAGAGACTAGCCAATTTGGCTCGCTTTGAGTCCCTGCCTTAGTGTCTTTTATTGGTGATGTCGCCATCTTGTGACGTCATAATACGGTTTCATACGCAGGTATCGTATTGTATACTACTGTATTCCCATTATTTTTTCATTCACTATTTTTACCACATCATTTCTTATTCTGTCTAACCACTTCACACGCTCCCTTCTTCTCCATATCTACATTTCAAATGTTCACTTTGTCGCAATGTTCTTGTTTCTGCCTCCATACAATGCCTGTAGAGAACTACAGGTGGTAGCGAAATTCGGTTCCGCAAGCCAGCTATAACACCTGAAGTGATCATCGTTTTAACCACACGATACCTCTGTACTAATTCGATGATCGTTCACCTCTGATCAGGTTTGTCGACATGAGGCTAGCAGTCGGCTGATCGGTCTTGGCCCTCTATGGGCTATCACGCCCAAGGTTTTGATTGGACTTGAATCATTTGTCTGCAAGCGAGAGACCGGTCTGTGCCCAGTGTGAAAATGATGCATTGAATCCCCTATATTTGCTGTAGCGTGTCTTTCTTCATGCACTATGTTTACCACAACATCATTTCTTATTCTGTCTGTCCATTTCACACGCTCCGTTCTTCTCCATATCTACATTTCAAATGTTCACTTTGTCGCAATGTTCATGTTTCTGCCTCCATACAATGCCTGTAGAGAGCTACAGTTGGTAGCGAAATTCGGTTCCGCAAACCAGCTATAACACCTGAAGTGATCATCGTTTTAACCACACGATACCTCTGTACTAATTCGATGATCGTTCATCTCTGATCAGGTTTGTCGACATGAAGCTAGCAGTCGGCTGATCGGTCTTGGCCCTCTATGGGCTATCACGCGCAAGGTTTTGATTGGGTTTGAATCATTTGTCTGCAAGCGAGAGACCGGTCTGTGCCCAGTGTGAAAATGATGCATTGAATCCCCTATATTTGCTGTAGCGTGTCGCATGTTGAAGGTATTGACTGACAGCGACTGTAAGGTGCATTAAGTAAGAAGACTTGAATGATCTCTCACAATACGAGAAACATCGACGACCCATCGAAGCGAGAAAGTCGTTCGAGCGGAGAGCAGATAAGGAAGCGTGCTCAGTCGATTAATGACGTTACTAATAAGCCTTCTCCCTCTTCCCATGTAACCGTGATGTTTTCGCTTCTGTCACATTATTCCCTAGCACAAAGCATAGGTTAGTTGTTAATTTACGCGAAATGAACAGCCGAGAATTTTAAGCGACAGTTTGAAAACCCTCCTCACTACAGTTACAACTTGGGGATGAGGTAGTGTTAATAATGGGAACATGCCTGTGTTATCTAAATTAGTAGATTTCAACCTTCCTGCATTCGAAAGAGAAGATAAAAATAGAAATATTCTTACACAACATAGAACAGATAAATATACTAAACAAAGACAACAAATAAGCAGACATCATCATTTTATATTGGCACAGACACGTAATTGACATACTAATACTATACAGCCCATGTATTGTGGGTCCCTATCACCACGGCATGGCGCGTCCTCAGGTTGCGGATAGAGGAGACGGCCTCCAGATTTGGAGGGTAGCTGCGAATATATTGAATAAGCAGTCGTGGACAGCCGATAAGGGGTGGTCCTCCAGCTTGGGGGTTGGGCGAAGGGCTAACAACCCATCACCGTAAAAAACAGCTTGTTACGAATTCCTACAGTAAGCCTCGGAATAGGACTGATTCTCTGGCACGACCACAGCAAAGGAATAAGGTTTTGAGATTTGGCACTTGGAACGTAACTAGTCTTTATAGAACAGAAGGGGTAACATTAGTAGCTAAAGAACTAGCTAGATATAGAATAGACTTCGTGGGAGTACAAGAGGTTAGGTTAGATGGGAATGGCATATCACAAATAGGAGATTACTTGTTGTATTATGGGGAAGGAAACAATAATCACCAATTAGGAACAGGATTCTTTGTTCATAAAAGAATAAAATCAGCAGTAAAAAAGGTCGAATTTATCAGTGACAGGTTATCATATTTAGTACTTAAGGGTAGATGGTGCGACATCATAGTTATAAATGCTCACGCCCCTACAGAAGAGAAAGACGACCATATAAAGAATAGCTTCTATGAGGAATTGGAACATACTTTTGATCATTTCCCTAGCTGCTGTCCAAAAATCTGAAAGTTAGAATTTATAAAACAGTTATATTACCGGTTCTTCTGTATGGTTGTGAAACTTGGACTCTCACTCTGAGAGAGGAACATAGGTTCAGGGTGTTTGAGAATAAGGTGCTTAGGAAAATATTTGGGGCTAAGCGGGATGAAGTTACAGGAGAATGGAGAAAGTTACACAACACAGAACTGCACGCATTGTATTCTTCACCTGACATAATTAGGAACATTAAATCCAGACGTTTGAGATGGGCAGGGCATGTAGCACGTATGGGCGAATCCAGAAATGCATATAGAGTGTTAGTTGGGAGACCGGAGGGAAAAAGACCTTTAGGGAGGCCGAGACGTAGATGGGAGGATAATATTAAAATGGATTTGAGGGAGGTGGGGTATGATGATAGAGACTGGATTAATCTTGCTCAGGATAGGGACCGCTGGCGGGCTTATGTGAGGGCGGCAATGAACCTTCGGGTTCCTTAAAAGCCATTTGTAAGTAAGTAAGTAATACTATACAGCAGGCTTCTCGAGGCCAACGCATAAAAGTTGTTATAGAGAGCAAGTCTAGATAACATAGTCAGCTGAAGAGATAAGCGCAATACCCGAAGATAGCCGATCGCTGATTCATGTCACACGCATGAGCGAGCTAAGTTGTAACTGTCTTGAGAGAAATGCCACAAAACTGCACTTTTGAGTTGTACTGTCACAATAGACGGTTGTTTTCGGAAGGAATTTCTTAAGTAGTTTGCAATAATAATAATAATAATAATAATAATAATAATAATAATAATAATAATAATAATAGTAATAATAATAATAATAATAATAATAATAATAATAATAGGCTACATTTATTTTCTAATTATATACTATCAATGAGTAAAAAGAAGACATCTGAAGCATGAAGAACCATACATGTTATGTAATTATTTAAGCACAAGGAACTGGCCACCTTACTCCATTATCTCCTGGCCTAGTTGACTCATAAGTGGTGCCTTGTTGGTATCACTTGTGAGGTTCAGACCTGTCTTCGGACAGTTGACCAAACAATAACAATATTTCATTTCTAGTAACGGTTTTTGGTATCCCTCTTTTTTTGAGTTTATACTATACATAATAAAATATTTTTATTGGGTTATTTTACGACGCTGTATCAACATCTAGGTTATTTAGCGTCTGAATGATATGAAGGTAATAATGCCGGTGAAATGAGTCCGGGGTCCAGCGCCGAAAGTTACCCACCATTTGCTCGTATTGGGTTGAGGGAAAACCCTGGAAAAAACCTCAACCAGGTAACTTGCCCCAACAGGGATTCGAACCCGGGCCACCTGGTTTCGCGGCCAGACGCGCTGACCGTTACTCCACAGATGTGGACTATTTAATAAAATAAAATTCAATTAAATAATAATAATAAAATTACAATTAAACTTGTTGGTTATTAAAGTAAGTATTCTTACGTTACGCTAATATTAATATATTAATTACAATAATAGTTAAACAATATATTTCGTAATGATTTCAATAATTAAAAATAACCTAAACTTCTTAGAAATTCACAAGCAATTATTTTAAATTAGAACTATTCAAATTTTAAATCTGGTCTCAAATTCTTTTCTCAAGTCCTTCAGTACATCTTTATATTTGTTACACTGGTCTTGATTCAAATCAGGTAACAATTTTAGATTAATAAAGTGGTAACAGTTACCCACTGAAACTTGCGTCTCCCACAATTTCGCTTTCCCTATGAAAGTTTTTATTTCTTCATACATTTGCGATAATAAAAACATTCTTTCTTCGGAGATGGACACAATGACTGACTGTTACTGTACATCGTAGCGGTTGCAGATGTCTATTCAAACGTCGCGGTCAAGGACGTCATCCGGAGATACACGAACTGGTCCTGCATCTTGTTCCACTCTTACATTGAAAAAGAGAAAGAGGAGGAAGTGCTCTGAGAAGGTCCTATTGAGACGTCTGCTATACAGCATACATGAGCACAATTTTCGGTTACGTGAGGCACTCGATTTGAAATAGTTTGTTTACTAGGAGAGGAGACTGCAGAGTAGGATGGGAAATATAAACTGCTGTGACCTGCGTCACCTTATCGTAATCGCTAAGGCGGTCAGTGGCGAATTATTAGGAAAGCGCTTGGTTAACGTGAGAGACTCGAAAACTTTCCTTCAATTTGGCAAATTAATTCGGCAGCTTTAATCACAAACCTCTTTACTATTTCTCCATCATTGAATTAATTTAAATCATAGGCGAGAAATTGCGTAACTAGCCAATAATATTCCATCACGTTGTCTACGTTTATTTTCTTGAATTTTCTGGCGTTTATCAAGATTACTTAATAGATTTGCACGTTCTCGACCTAAAATAATTTCAGAAAATCATATTTCGTTTTCTACGCACATTTGATATTTTTTTTATAAATTTCTTTTGGAAATAATACGTACAAACAACATTTAATTCCTCGTACCTTTTAATGCAGCGTGTTTAAGGTATAATGTCGTATTTAATATACTATGCAAATGTTAAGATCATAAATTTTCTTCGGAATAGTACGAAAAATAACATTTAATTTGTCTTACCTTCTAATTCAGCATGTTCTTTATGACATAAGGAGTAATGTCGTCGTATATTAAATTTATTAATGCCTATAGGATTTTCGAGCATAACATACATCGTATGTTCTCCCCTTCTAAATAGCAAAAAAACTCTTCCTCCCATTTCTCATGAAATAATCGTTTTCTAACGCCTACACACTGCTTTGATAATGCCATTATGCCACCACTGATATTGCTTATGAAACTGATATAGAACCTGCCCACGCCTAGGAGCTACGTGAGGAAGGAACGGGGACTGTAAAGGTGATGTCGCTCAGAGCGATAAGCTCTGTGAAGACCAGTGAGGCACTATTTCTCAAGTGAGGCACGATGCCCATTCATGCTATACAGGGTTAGTTAAAAGTCCCGCATCACCTAAATAACTTTTGAAGCATATGGTTCAGTGACATGAAACTTGGTATGTGAGGATAAGCATATACTAAGAACTCAATAATGGTATTACCGAGTTTTTTCTACTTCCGGTTTAACCGGAAGTAACTCCAACTCTCTTATTTTAAATGGAACACCCAAT
Organism: Periplaneta americana; assembly: GCF_040183065.1. Lineage (NCBI taxonomy): Eukaryota > Metazoa > Arthropoda > Insecta > Blattodea > Blattidae > Periplaneta > Periplaneta americana. Next base: position 16,193,125 of record NC_091127.1, read on the forward strand.
ATATATTTTTATTTTTGAATAGTGCTCATTAAGAGCTTTTCAAAAAGTACACACACTCAATACTTCTGTACAAATTCAGTGTTGGTAAGTCAAGAAAACAGAAAAGTGTATCGAATATTAAAATAATAAAATACTCCTTCCTTAACAAAAACAAAACAAAGCTAGCTCACCTTCTAAATTATGTGTTCAAATTGGTAGCCCTCAGCTGCTTTACAATGTGTCACTCGATCATAGAAACTATTTAAGAAATGATTTAACCAGGCTTTAAGAATATCTTGAACCACTTCCATTTTTATTTAGCAACACTGAATTTGTGCAGAAGTATCAAGTGTGGGTACTTTTTGTAAAGCTCTTAATATATATATATATATATATATATATATATATATATATATATTGGGTGTTCCATTTAAAATAAGAGAGTTGGAGTTACTTCTGGTTAAACCGGAAGTAGAAAAAACTCGGTAATACCATTATTGAGTTCTTAGCATATGGTTATCCTCACATACCAAGTTTCATATCACTGAACCGTATGCTTCAAAAGTTAATAATAATAATAATAATAATAATAATAATAACAATAATAATAATAATAATAATAATAATAATAATAATAATATATCAATGAATGTAACATTTAATTTCTTTTCACTTTTAGTTTAAGTAATTGCTGCAGTTAACGTCTATTAATCTATGTACCAAGTATTCGGAGCAAAATATGAACGATTTTGCTTAACTTCTTTCTGCAAGTATGCATGGCGCATTGACGCTGAGAGCAGGTTTGCATTGGCGACGTTATGATATGTGGAGAAGATCTGAATTTTAATATGTGTGATAGATCAGGAGTTGTGGATTATGTACGTTCATGTTTTCCTCCACGAGATAAATAGCAAAAGGGGAGAAATATAATGTGCCTCGTACATTGGAAATCAGGAAACTTCATTTCGACTCCTGGTAAAATCTGATATGAAATTCATGACTCTTCTTAGCTGTAATTTTTCATTTCTTACATGTCTACAGCAAAACGAGAGCAGAGCTTACAACTTAGTAAATCACGCATCATTCGCAGGCTTGTTATGCGAAAGGGATGAAAGTGTTCCTATGGATACGGTTGTTTGCGCCAACAATAAAATATTAAATGGCCGAAAATAACATTGATTAATCTCTTACATGTCAGAGCGAAGCATGGACAGACAAATTGAATTTTTTTCCAAAGGGGATAAGTGCCAATTTTTCACATTTAATTTGATTCAATCTAAGGGAGGTATGTAATCCATATATTAGAAAATTACACTAAATGGACTCTGACGTACCTCAACTGTAAGTCACTCATTCGTGCGCCAAAAGATTATGTCAGAGGTATCCAACATGCATGTGGCAGTGTTTTTTACTCGGTTATTTAACTACGTTATATCAACTACAGGATTATTTAGCGCCGATGGAATTTGTGATGGCGAGATGAGGCCGAGGATTCGCTATATATTACCTGACATTTGCCTTACGGTTGGGGAAAAGTTATGAAAAAAGCAACCAGGTAATCAAGCGGGAATCGAACTCACACTCGAGTGCAACTCAGGATCAGCGAGCAAACGTGCTACCGCCTGAGCTACGCCGATGGCTCAGTGTGTTTTTAATCATTGTCTCAGAAAGTTGTTTTTGGCGCTTAGGCCTTTTGGAAAGATAGGTCTCCAATTACTGAATACTTGTAGTAAAAGGTTTTCTACTTCGGGGACCCGGGTAAAATACTCTGAAATTGATGTAAGAATTTACGATTTGCAGAAGTACGGAATGTTTTCACATTCGTGTCTTGCTATTATCATTCTTATTATAAAATTGAGTTACCTGGTTGAGGTTTTTTTCGGGGTTTTCCCTCAACCCAATACGAGCAAATGCTGGGTAACTTTCGGTGCTGGACTCCGGACTCATTTCACCGGCATTATCACCTTCATTTCATTCAGACGCTAAATAACCTAGATGTTGACACAGCGTCGTAAAATAACCCAATAAAAAATTACAAAATTGATGTGTTTGAATTTGTCGCCGCAATATGTTTTTGTTAATTTTCTGTACAGCTGTAATACCTGGCCTGTTACGTTCAACAGTTCCTCTACTTAATCATTTTATAGTGAACTTGCATGGTTTATGTTGACTATTACACTTTTACTACGTCATACTACTTTTGACCAATAAAATGGTACGAAAGTACGTCTTTCAATCAATCATGGCTGCTTATCGCACAATTTTTTCGCTTTCCTTGCATTTGTTTAATTTTATCGCTTCTCTAGCATTTGTTTGTTTTTATTACTACCCTAGCATTTGTTTGTTTGTTTGCCAACATTTCAGACTGAATATTCTTTATGGTACTATAAAACATGCTTTTCGGTCGTGATTTGTTTCCCGCATAGATAGTCGACTGAAAATGGCGGCTCCGTTCAAACGTTTTGGTGAAGCTAATATTATTAAAATAGAATTTTAGTAAGCCAATATTTTATTGTATTAGAGTACTTTATTTCTTCTAATCTTTTATACTTTCTCCCGTTTTTATTACCTTCTTTTCATTTGTTTCTTTGTTTGCCAACATTTAAAACTGCAAATTCTTTAGCCTACGGCCTATAAAACATGCTTTGCGATCGTCATTTGTTTACAGCATAGACAGTCAACTGAAAATGGCGGCTCCGTTCAAATGTTTTGCTGAAGCAGATATTAGTGAAATAGAATTTCATTAAGTCAGTTAATATTTTATTACATTATTTTCTTCTAATCTTTATGTACTTTCCTCTAATCGTATAATAGTCAATTAAATACCACTCGAGTTTTGATTTTCTCTAGATAAATCAAAACCTCTAGTGAGATTACTGTTGATAACATGTTCCGTTTTCAGCCTAAGAAGGATTATTTGGAGCATTATTGTAGCTACAATATCGTGTCTCAATTTACAATCGACTTGACTCATGATATTTGTTGATATTTTTTTAGAAGCAGTTTTAAATTTCCATGTGTAAATCTCTGTATTTTCCATATGTTATTATATACCGGTACATTGTTTGTAGGTTTTAGTTATTATCACCTGAACCTGAATAGCATAAATGAAGCCTTCTGCCTTTTGTCAGGAAACAATCCACTATTATGTATGATTTGAGGCTTTCTCGGCGTTGGTTCGCTAATATGTTTTCGCGGGATATCAGCCGAGTTAAGATTTTGGAATGCTCCAAGCTTTCGACTACTATCTCTGCAGCCATCTTCAGGGAAGTGATGTCCGAACAGAAAGTCGAAAGGTTATATAGATGTTAGGCTGTCTCAGGTGAAACGGGATTGGTTGGCGGATCGGCCAATCCGGGGCCGGGAATTGTCATCGCTCGTAAGCTCCGCCCCTCCCGGGATTCCTGCGTGAAGTTTGGCGGGCGGCGAGCCCTGTTCCGCACAATAGAAGACAGAATCAAAGAGCATAAGAGGAACCTGAGGCTGTATTACCCGGAAAAATCTGCAGTGGCGCAACACAGCATAGAAAAGGAGCATAAAATACTGTTTGACCACACCAAGGTCATTAACAAATCAAGCCACTACTGGGATCGTACAATCAAGGAGGCCATAGAGATCAAGCTGGAGAAAAACAACTTTAACAGAGACAGTGGACTCCAGCTCAGTCAGGCATGGACACCGGCCTTAGACCAACTCAGGCCCTCTTACAATCAAGGTCATGAAGATCACGGACCGAGGACGGCAACCGATTCCAACCGGCGGAACAGGGCTCGCCGCCCGCCAAACTTCACGCAGGAATCCCGGGAGGGGCGGAGCTTACGAGCGATGACAATTCCCGGCCCCGGATTGGCCGATCCGCCAACCAATCCCGTTTCACCTGAGACAGCCTAACATCTATATAACCTTTCGACTTTCTGTTCGACATCACTTCCCTGAAGATGGCTGCAGAGATAGCAGTCGAAAGCTTGGAGCATTCCAAAATCTTAACTCGGCTGATATCCCGCGAAAACATATTAGCGAATCCACTATTAATTTGTTAATCAGGTGTTGATGCATTTTAATTGCTATGAGGTTAAAACCATTTGAGTATTCTTGCAATGGAGAGTTTCTTGGATCCAAAGTTGTCTCTTCTGTTAGTTTGTAGGCCCCAACTAATGGGAAATCAGATTCGTTTGCCAAATTCAAGGATGACTAAGTATGATGATGATAATAATAATAATAATAATAATAATAATAACTCTTTTAAATAAATAAATTGTTAACTGCCATTGGAGGTAGCCCAGAAGGACTCAGTATACTCTCCTACATGAGTTTTACAATATTAAATGTTTACATAAATTTTGTTGAAAGAAAATTGAAATAAACATATATGAATTATAAAGTGAAGAAAACAAAATTTAACAGAGTGAATATGACGACTCAGAATTTGGCAAGAGCGTTTCAAAACTGAAGTTATGATGTCAGCAGTAAGTGTCTGTGGTAGTTCAAAAGTCTTCCTGAAGCTTTCAAAGAACTTGGGAATCACACCACGAGCTCCAATAAGAAGACCAATCACCTCAATGTCTTCAAGCTGGTATTTTGCTTTGAAGTAATCAACTGTTGGCAGATAAATGTTGATCTTTTCTTGATTGACATCCTCCGGCTGGCTACTCCCCGTTTCAATCCTTATGGTAGGATCAATTATATATCCTTTCTTGGTAGTCTGGGAATACGCTATGATGTCAATACGTCTAGAGGAGCCATTAGTAGCAAGGCAAAAAACTTTCTCTTCTACTATCCAAGATTTTTTTATATAGCAGTTGCAATTAAGGATCGAACATGATGGTGTCTGGCATTTCGGAGGAGTAAACCTCTGTTACACTGACCTTGGACGTGGGCAAGGGTTTCAGTCTCTGGGCAGCTATGTCTGCACCGGGATTCGTCCAAAGAGCGAGCAGGTACTTCTATAACTGCTGCTAAATTGGCATTCATTTTGAGGCAGGTTACCCATTCAGATGTAGATAGTCCAGACTTATTAAAAATCCAGGCGTTGGCTTTAGGTACTTGGCTGTACAATTCTACACCTCTGCCTCTTCCAGGCATTACTTTCCATGATTCGAATTCTGCATTTCTTAATTCCTCTCTTAATTTCCTAGTCACAGATTTACGAAGTTCAACTGGACAAGGGAGACTTAGATGTTGACAGGAAGAATTAAGTTCAGACATCAAAGGTCGCATACTATTTACATAAGGATTTTCATTTAATGACATGAATTTCAGTTATGTAAAGTACCTGATACTTTAATTTATTGTAGTATTGTTACCAGAAAAACTCCAAAATCTTTCTAAAATGTTCAGTTTTACACGAACATGATCGAGGATGTTCGTCAGCATTAGATTAAAAGTTTATTACCTTAAAAGCTTCTGATTGGAAAAGAAGTGATACAATATTAGAAGTAACATAAATCCACTCACAGGAAAGGAACGCATTTACTGAAAGCGTAGTCATGGCAACAAAGTCTGCTAACAACTGCGCATCACGAGTTTTTTAATGGATTGAGAGAAGGCTGTAGACAATAAAATTGCATTCGTTCTTTGGTGTGATGGGAGGTAATATCTCTCCATCCTAGTGAAAGGGACTCTCACAATACGTGTGTAAAAACAATATTGAAACCTAGTGCATACTGAGGAACAGGAATCAAACCTTCAATTCTTCAGCGTATTTGGAGTGTGAAATATTAAAATGGAAGAGTCTCCGTACATAGGATTGGTTGGATCGTCCGTTACTAACATTATTAATACTTTCGAATATGGTTTATTTAAACTTTTCAGAGCTCTGCGAGTCTGATAGTGTGAAGATTCTATTTCTGAGTCAGAAGCACCTGTAAAATAGAATTCAATAAGACGGTAGTTGCGGATGAATGATTCAAGCGCTTGTAATTAAATTGATTCGAGACAGAAGAAACTCATTTTTATATTATCGTCTCATCTACGTCTCGGTATCCCCAAAAGTATTTTTCCTCAGGCCTCCCAACTAACATTCTATATGCATTTCTGGATTCGCCCATACGTGCTACATGCCCTGCCCATCTCAAACGTCTGGATTTAATATTCCTAATTATGTCAGGTGAAGAATACAATGCGGCAGCTCTGAGTTGTATAGCTTTCTACATTCTCCTGTAGAGTCACAATTAGAAAATGCGTAATTCGTACTGAAAACTGATTTGTTTACTTTATAGACCTATAATAATGTTATTGCCCATACTCTTTGTTGACGCACGTACACAAATTCTGAACAGTGATGTGCAACTCCATCTCCCGTCTTTCATTTTACCCATTTCCTCTCACACAGATTTATAACTTTAAACTAGTGGGACAAAGTTATAATTTGTTACTAACTAGGCCAAAGCTTCTGTTGCATTGTGATGTCTATAATGCCGACTTCTGACCGCGTGAACTCCTGATAAGAGTTATGCAAGCTTCATGTTACAATTGGGACATGCCTGAGTACATTAGCATTAAAGTTATTTACGTTGTATCTTGTGTTATGTGTCTACTTTCAAGATACATTTAAGGAAAGATTGGATACATTTAAGGAAAGGTTGAGAAGATTGGACTGAAAATGTAATTGTAGATGCAGTGAATTATCTAAGTTGTGTCATGTAATTAAGTTGATATGTAAATAAATTAAGGTGATATGTAATTAAGATGTTATGTAATTAAGTTGATTTGTAATTAATTAAGGTGATATGTAATTACTTAAATTGGTAATAGTTGGGTGAAATAGAAGTACTTATAAGTTAGGTTTACGTTTGCTTATCGTAGGCGTTATTATAGAATAGTTTTTATTTATAGTCCTAGGTTTATTGCATCTATTTATTTATAGTTAGAAATAAATTTAGGTTTATTTTATTTATTTTCTTTTATTGCTGTAATTATTACATAATTGAGGGGCGTTTTCACAAAACTCGTTATCTACATTTTTTTCGATTTTGAGGTTTTAGCTTACGGTATCCTTACGTTTTTGGGTCAGGAGAATCCAGTGGTGCTATCAGAATTAAGCTAAAGTTGGTAAGCATATCAGTAAATTGATCTTGAAATAAAAGAGATTTTTCAAAACTCTGTATCTACAGTTGTGTATTTTAGAAAAGAGTTGTCTTGAAAAAAATAAGATTTTGTAGATAACGAGTTTTGTGAAAACGTCCCTCAATTGTAATGGCATTATTGTATATTATATATCACTGCCATCGGGTTTATACCCAATTGTAGTGTTAATAAATACATACATACATACATACATACATACATACATACATACATACATACATACATACATACTGAATTTAAGAATTTATCAGTTTATAAACATTTTAGTAAATATAATGTCGGTATGAGAATGTTAACCCATCGGTGTAGCTCAGGCTGCAGTCGCGTTTACCTGCTAATCCGGAGCTGCGCACGAACGTGGGTTCGACACTTTTGCTTGGCTGATTATCTGGTTTATTTTTTCCGAGGTTTTCCCTCAACCCATTCAGAGCAAATGCTGGACCCTGAACTCACTTCGCTGATGTTACCCAGTCTACTATATACAGTCACGAAGCTCAATACTTACTAAATATGCAAACATAGATAGTTGCTAACCACCAGGATCGCTACTATCGCCTCATCACAGACCCTTTTCCCAGCAGACGACAAAATGTATTGTACTTTCGATATCGTATTCTTTTGAAAAAATTAACACCTTCCTTCCACTATTGAAATATGAAATACATAAGGTTTATATATTATTTTCATAAAGCATATATTATATTTTATAAAATCACCTTCCTGGATCTTTCGGAAGAAGGATAACTTTAATCTCTTTTTCTTACAATTTATAGTGCTACAAACGTCTCCTTGTCCCATATTATTATTCATATTATTGTATTTTAGCCATTTACAGTTATTACAACTGATAACGAACATTTCACAGTTTACACAACTTTTCACAACAAAGCGAAATACGGCACAGTCAATGCCTTTTCGATCTAGACCAGGCCGTAATGTATGTTCGGGTTTTCTATTTCAGTGTATGGAGCTCAGTGAATTATTATATTATAACTTTATTGCGTATCATTGCTAAGTTTTATTTAGTGTAATGTGTCCATAAGTTCCGTTTACTTCTTGTTGCATAATATGTTGCAGAAATAATTACAAAACTGTGTTATTTTAATGCGAAGAGAAATTTTACGTGTTAACATAATCTGTTCGCATCAACGTTTTGAGTTTAGAATGGAAACTATTTTGAGGTTTAAAAAAAAATATATATATTGTGATTTTAATTTAGCACATCCACCTTCCTTAATTGTAGACAGAAAATTTATCATACCACTCCTATGAAATTAGTGTACGTACAATTGTGTTACTTCGTCTCTTAAGTAGTAGATAAATACAATAATTCAGTACTCAATAAATTGTAGTATTAAAATACAGACAAATTGAATGTGCCGGGTATCATACATGAAATGCTTTTATAATGTATAATTGCGAATTTAGGAATATAAGATATAGTAAACATAACCTAGAATTACTTGTTGGATAACTTTCGGTGTTGGACCCCGGACTCATTTCACCGGCATTATCACCTTCATCTCATGCAGACACTAAATAACCTAAGATGTTGATACAGCGTCGTAAAATAACCTACTAAAAAAACCTATAATTACCGTATGAATGGCAGGGCATTGGAGACCACTAAAATTAGACAGAAAGGGGCAACTGGGACGGTAAACATAACCTATAATTTGAACGTATCTAAATATCCGTGCGGTGCAACTGAAAATTATTGAATCGTGCATAAATGAATGTACAAGAATTTCGCAATATTTAATCAAAATAAAGGCAGGTATTACACATACGAACAACGTAATTTTCACACCAAAAATAATATTACATCTTAACTCGCAAATGAATTATGTCTGAAGTATCTCATAATCTTGTTTTAAATTTTATTAATGCAATTACACTACATTTTAGAAAAACATATGTTACTGTTTATGCATTCCAACTAATTTATATGGTTGAAACGCCGCCTTTCGTGATCGGGTTAAGCGAGTCACATGGTCTGCCTTAAGGCCTGTATTAGATCACGATGGCAGTGACACAGTCTATTGTTCCTAGTACTCACAGCGCTCCAAGCGGCTAGCAACTATCGCGAGAAATGCAAAAAATCATCCCAAGCTTCGTGACTGTATATTATATTAGACTGTGTTATTACCTTCGTCTCACTCAGACACTACATAACCATAACAGTTGATAAAGTGTCGTTAAATAAACCAAATTAAAAATGCCAAATTCCTTGTAAGATGCCAGTGAATATCATGAGTGACCGTTCTGGGTAATAGTTGTAAGGTGTAAGATTCGGAGAATTGTAAACCAGTAAGTAGATCTGTTGCGTCCAATCCATCGCTGTGATATGGTTTTCTTGTAGATGTTGATGCCGCGAGTGTAGTGAGCAAGAGCTCCATCATTGAACTACTCATAATGTCTCCAGCGTTGCTAGTGGTACACCGGGCTGCAAAAGAAATGCCGAGTCGAAGTCGCTATCGATTTGGAATATTATCGTGTTACGAGGATTTCGCTTAGGAAACAGAAAAGAGATGCACAGAAGGCTTTGTATAGGTATAAACTCTGTTATCAAATAGCTCATAAAGCTCATTATATCATTCAGCTTGTTCGTGTATGTCTTCAATAAACTGTAAATAAACTCCTAATTCTGTTAATGATGTGTAGTTAAATGCTTCAGTTTGATTCAGTTTTCAGTTCTATATCGGTATTTATAATAACATTTTATATTTATACTAATAAAAGTGAGGAGTTTGCCGGGAAAATGGCGTATACGTCAATATGGTGCAATTGAGATACAGGCAATCTAAGATTTTAAAGCGCACCTGAATAAAATATTATATAGATAGTGAACAAAATTATACATTAAATTAAAAATCTTAGCGAGTATAAATGTTTTGTAGCATTTAGGCAGTTTGTTATTAAATTTCATTATATTTGTACCATATAAAACTTCGGTCTGTACGCCCTTTATCCATATAATAATTTGCTTAGGAGATTTAATGTAGATTTCAGATTTAAATTTCACACGGAATTGGAACAAAGATACATTTTATGACATTTATTATCTACTTATAAAGTAATTTACATTATTTCAGATATACTGAGTAGACATTAAGTACGCAAAGCAAAATCTCTGAATATAACAGAAAGAGGAAAGTCTCCATTTTGTGTGAACATAAATAAATAAAATTTATTCTTTGTGTAATCCTGATAACAATAAGCCCAAAATCCGAATATTGTAACAAATCTCTTTATAGAACATAAAATATTTCCGTCTGAATCTATGAGTTTCATAAGTTTGTTTACTCTTAAAGCAAGGACAATAATGAACATAAACAGCAGTCAAAGGAAACAACTGGACTGACTAAATTGAACTATATGTATTTGCTTAGTCTCTACCAAGAGAAAACACACACAGTACAGTATGCGTAACGCGCAGCACTAGCTCTACTTGTAGACTGACTGACTAAATCGCGCACGCACGCAGCCCTGTCCTGCAGGTATGTACAGTATAATCAAAACAAAATTTCGCTACTATAATTATTCACTACATTTTAAACCGTTTTCCCGAAGAAGGGCGTAGAGGTCTATCCGCCTTTCTTCCGGCAAACCCCTCAATTGATACATTTTTGTTAATACAATATGAAACATAACTGGCCGTATATATCGATTGTAACAATGACAGCATCCATGGATAATAAGGAAGGCTGTGGTTTCACTATTTTCGTGTAGTATTCTTATTGATGTTATAAAATAAAAGAATATGAATAATTTAAAATCAATTAATATTAAATAATAACTTATAAAAGTCGTATTTACATGTTTTTAAAAACAAATTTCAGGAAAATAGCTTTCCACCTCGCCATGTTTGCTAAAGTCCTCGGAAAACGATATAATTTCATATCGGCTGCAGCCCAGTGTACCTACACCTTTCTGCAATGTCATGAAAGTGCATTGCAGATCACAGTATAAAGAAGATACAGTAAGGTCAACTAGCCCATTTCGTGGGAACAAATTCTGAGTGCGCATGTCACGAAACCGGGTGTATTGTCTGGAACCTCCACCAGATGGTTCTCCATCTACGACAGGCTGGCATAATTTAATATTAACTGAAAAGATTTATTACTCATCTTTTAACAATTTGAAAGACATGAGGCAAAGGAATGGCAACATAATCATGATAATAATTACTTCCGTATGTAAACATCATGAAAATATTCACTAATTGACGCTAATTTTAAAGTCACTGGTAGATGCTTATGTTGGTAACGTAATATTGAATCATTAGCTACATAGATCATGACATTCGTTTCGATGAAGTTACGTCAACAATGGATATAATAAAATTTTGTTGACTAGCTAATAACATTATATGGAAAGAAATGCAATGGATATGAAGAAATAGAATAAAACGGTAAGCACTTCGCTAATACAGGGTGCGTCAGAAAGAACGGATGGATTTCACATGGCAAGAAAATTGTAAAGATTCATCAAATCAAAAATTTATTGTTATCAACATATTCACCAATACATGCAGTTTATTTATGGAAAACAACATTATCCATATGATGTCCTTGGCTTTCAATACAGGCATCGGGGCGTTTTCTGATGTTCGCCATCACTTTCACAGTCATAGCTGGTGCAATTGCCACGATTTCTTCACGAATCGCTGTCTTCAGTTCGTCCAGTGTATGTGATCGATGTTTACAAACTTACGCCTTCAAATGGTCCCAAAGAAAGAAGTCGCAGGGCGCGAGATCTTACCGTAGCCTCGGACAATCTCAGTGCAATAGAATTTCGTCCAGGTGATTTCTTCTTTAATGTTGAACCTGTGATACGAAATGAAGCCACCCACCGCAAAATTGTATTCCGAGTTGGAATCCTAGCGTGACATCCGATGTCGAAATGAGTCCTGAGTGGCGATCACAGACTCTTCATTTTTCAAAAATGTCTCTACGATGAAAGCACGTTGTACACCAGACCAACACCACATTCTCAACTGAAACTGCATTCTATGGCTGACCCAACAGTCGTGGTCCCCCTCACTATATCTCTCTCCTCGTTGCGTATCGATAGTTTGAAATCCATCCGTTCTTTCTGACGCACCCTTTAGTATGTTTTACTTCAATCATAAACACTGCAATTTTATATGTATTTTGAAAAGAAAAAGTGAATTTTCATTAGACCTACATAATAAGACACAAATATCTCTACAGAACAACGGAATAATTACAAAAGTTAATACAAAGTTTCATCCGAAAGTTTAGCATGTCTGAACAGCTGGTCACTAAAATCAGCTGTTAGCGCTGCCGATACTAGTGACATGGTTGGATTCACTGAGAACTATACCTCCCTAAGCTTGATTTTAGTATCAACAACATCAAAGGTGCCGACAAGAGTTGTCTCTACTGTATCTTCTTTATACTGTGTGCAGATTGTTCTGCCAGTCATAATGGTAACAACTCAATAATCAAAGATAATGTCACCAATTATTTATCTTACACATTTATCTTAGGCTGTTATTGGATGTCGTCAGCCCTTGTGTAACTGTAGGGATGATTTAACGTGCAATTCGGCTGGAGCACTTCACCAATCATAAAGATTCTGCTGAACATATTTTAACCTTATGAAGCTCGTTATGAAAGTCATTCGCAGGATGGTCTTCTGCGCTCATAATTCAACGACGATTGTAGTGCTTGAATGGGCTGTACATGGAAAGGGCAGAGTGACTGTTCATGCGATATTCTTCGCTCTGATGTGTATGGTGACGAGTATCAACCACATTGTACTTTGTTTCAGGTTAGCTCTCTATGGAACACAGAATCGCTTCTTCAAAATCAACGCTCTTGCAACTCTTCTGGCTACAAGATTTTACTATGGCTGTTGGGAAAACGACCTTTTTGACTTAGATGACGATCTTGGGCTGTGGATGTTCTCGGATTTGAGTGGAGTTACGTCTTTCTTCTCTACAAACCAACCATATCAGTTAATTTCAGGTATGTGGGTTTCCATATTGCATTATTTACGTGTTTACTTGTGCGACAAAGGACGATCCGTATCAGAGGTAGCTCGATGCTATAGATTTCTTGTCATTAGTTTATGGTTAAATTACAGACCTACCAACTTTAATGCATAATGCGCACGTCACCAGCAATTAGGTCACGACTTCAATCTCCTGCATCGACACGACAATCTCCGGGATTTAGAGGTGCTCGCATAACTTTCGTCTTTAATATTGTTTGAGGGTCACTAGAATGAATCGGAAAGATTTTCGTCGAGACACTGACTCAACTCCGTCTTTGGGTGCTATTATGTGCCATTTTTATGGGAAGGTGTTATATAGAAATGAAAGAACAAAGACTGATATATCCAAAAACGATGTTTTGTTTATTCCTAAAAGTCCATAGTTTAAGTAGTAACTCCAAAACATGTAATACTTCCCCTAATTTTACAGAATTTTAACCGCTTGCAATAGTGATATGCGTTACAAGAGCGGTATGTTGAAGTTTTCAAGTTCGAGGAAAAGTTTGAAAAAGCGAAACGTAGTTGAGCTTTTTTAATTTCCGAGAATTGAAAGAAAACATACTGCTCGTGTATCGTACATTATTTTCTGCGAAGATCGTTTATTACATACCTGAAAGAGGAATTTCTAATTAGTTGCAATGAAATCTCCATCTTGGTTTCTGTTCAATGACGGCAAATTTGCAAAACAAAAATATCTGTCTTCAAAATTGTTGCTTTCAAATATTTTCTGTGTTTACTATACTCCAGCAGGCCGTGATATCGTCTGTCTTTTTTTTCCCCCAGTCTATGATGAGTCTGGAATCTTGTTGATTTTTTCACGGCTTCCTTAATGTTACTTGCATCACGAATGCAGTAACTTTAGTGGAGTTGTAGAGTTTACTTAATTTTTGCAAATATTAAAAAACAATAATTAACAGTGCAATTTAGGTGAAATTGCAGTGGTAAGTTTCCAATTTATAATTATTACTATATTGAACGTCTCTAAAAATAATATGTTAAAAGCCTAAAGTAGTAAAATCAATATGTCACTTAAGCGGTAAGAAGAGGGACTTTAGGTTGGGAATACTGAATGTGTAATTTTAGACTTTCCGCGGATTGGTTTTGTGCGGAAACCAAGCAAATACGCACGATCTCGCACAAACATATTTTGAAATATGTTAAATATGTGAAATACATTAATGAATGCAACATTTTCAAAGCCTCTGTCCGTTTTCGCACGTCTCTTTCAGTTTAGAAGTTAGAATTAATTTTGTTTGGTTTTCGCATTTTCTATGTAGAAAACATGGCGCAAAATCTTAATAACTGCAAGTGTGTGTCGTTACGCACATATAAACATGTTTATGGCAAATCAGTCGCTCAGAATATATGAGACTGTATAGGAAAAGGAAAGAAAGAGAGAAAGATAATTCTCAGTCTAGTAATGCACCCAAATGAAGAAAGACTAGTGTCACATACGTACAGAGTATAAACTTTAACTTTAAACCAAAGAAAAATTATTTTAATATGAAATCTAATATTTAACGATTCCAGGACTTTTCGTCTCGAAAACTCGCACCTGGGACATTTCGTCACGGAAATTTCTTCACACGCATTGTAATCTTCACCTGACATAATTAGGAACATTAAATCTAGACGTTTGAGATGGGCAGGACATGTAGCACGTATGGACGAATTCAGAAATGCATATAGAGCAGATGTCTCCAAAAGCGTACTCGCGAGTAAGCTCCTGAACGGAACCGAAGCCAGTACGTAATGAGCGCGCTCCGCCTCACCCATCCCCATCTGTACTGTACTCAATGTTTATGCGCAAACGAAGAGCAGTGGCGGACTGCCATTATCATTGTGTTGGTCGGCGTGTTCCACCGTTTCACAATGTCTTCTAATCATGACGTGGTACATTCAAGGATGAATAGGAAGAGAATTTTTTTTTTTGTGCTAGTGGGGAGAATGTGAAATGCTTAATTTGTTCGAAAATTCTTAAGGGTGTGTTAAAATTCAACATGCGCCGACAATACTCGACTATTCACAAAGAATATCATACAATTACAGGCATGTTGGACATGTGAAAATAATTTTTTTTGGGGCTATCTGTATGACTGTTGGTTATACATAATAATCAGTATATTACAATACGTTTACACTCAGTTCCGCATGACAAACATATAGTTTTTCGTTTAATTTTAGGTGAAATGCGTAGGCCTACAAATATTTTGATAAATATAAAATAAGAAAATACAAACACAAATCGCACACGTGTCCTCAGTCTTAAAAAATAAAAGCTTCTTGCTAGCTATGTTCTAGCTTGGAATACTGGAAAATCAATGAAGCCCTTTACAGAAGAATCATTTGTAAAATCGTGCATACGGGACGTTACTAAAATACTGTGTCCAGAACAAAGTCAAAGTTTAAGAAAATTAAATTGTTTCCAATTACAGTTCAGAGAAGGAATTTCAAGATTGTAAATGTAATTGAATCTGAAGTCGAAACCACAATTAACCAGTTTGTAGTCCACATCTGTGGAGTAATGGTCAGTGCGTCTGGCCGCGAAATCAGATGGCCCAGGTTCGATTCCCGGTCGGGACAAATTACTTGGTTGAGGTTTTTTCCGGAGTTTTCTCTCAACCCAATATGAGCAAATGCTGGGTAACTTTCGGTGCTGGCCCCCGGACTCATTTCACCGGCATTATCACCTTCATCTCATTCAGACGCTAAATAACCTAAGATGTTGATAAAGCGTCGTAAAATAACCTACTAAAAACAGCTTCATATATGTCAAAATAATATACAAACGTATGATATTTCTTATTCTTTTGATGTTATTATTTGCAAACATAAGCAGACCGTTGCCGCGATCCCCCACTGATCGCTCCCATCTGTTGAGGTACGAGTCTCTTCCCCTTCTATAGCCTTACAGCACACTGTGTTCGGCGGGCAGCA
The DNA here is from genome assembly GCF_040183065.1 of Periplaneta americana. Classification (NCBI taxonomy): domain Eukaryota; kingdom Metazoa; phylum Arthropoda; class Insecta; order Blattodea; family Blattidae; genus Periplaneta; species Periplaneta americana. The sequence continues at coordinate 16,209,151 of NC_091127.1, forward strand.
TCGAGAGCACGAAAGACGATACGCTTTTTGGAGACCTCTGATATAGAGTGTTAGTTGGGAGGCTGGAGGGGAAAATACCTTTGGGGAGGCTGAGACGCAAGTGGGAGGATAATATTAAAATGGATTTGAGGGAGGTGGGATATGATGATAGGGAGTGGATTAATCTTGTACAGGATAGGAACCGATGGCGGGCTTATGTGAGGGCGGCAATGAACCTGCGGGTTTCTTAAAAGCCATTTGTAAATAAGTAAGTGTCACTAATTCTCTGTTACTGACTTCTTTCTACTCATTTATTCATGTAATTAATGATACACATTTAAAATAATTTCTCTACTTTCATTACACAGTGTTCAAGAGACAAATTTATGCCTAATTAATAAAAATGACAATCATGGAGAAATAGAGCAGTCACGTCATCCGATTACTAATAAATATTTTTATGCTCGACCATGCCGAAATGTAGTAATTATACACCTGGCAGTAGCCCTTTAATGGACCTCATTAAAGTACACCTATTCATTATAGTTCAGTTGTTCAGCCAATGGGAAATCACCATTGTAGCATTATAAAAGCGCAAGTATCGATTATTCTCGGATATGCAATCGAAAGACAACTAGCGAAAAGTGACGAGGCTGGAAATCCAATACTGTCGCAGAAGATTATGTTCTGTTACTATAATAATTAGCGTTAATTGTAAATAATATTCAAATAAATTCAATTTGTCATCTCGTTTTTCAATTCTAAATCAATTTCCAGGTTATATTAAGACTAACGTTCATGTTATTCTCTAGATTATATCAAGGTCAATGGTATTCGTTCCTCGGAAAAAATAAATACTTTCGCGTCTGCGCACATCTCACAATTTAGAAGGTCAGTTCCGCTCCTCACATAACCATAGCATGAATACTTATGAATAATTTCAAGTTAGAAATATGGTCGAGCATAAAAAGTCGTATGAAACTTGCCTATAATGGTAATTAAGACGCTCGTATGAAAATTATGAAACTCGCTTGCGCTCGTTTCATAAACAAACATACTCGCGTCTTAATTACTACCATTATAGGCTCGTTGCATAATGTACTATTATGGACTGAACATACGTAATGGTTTGTTTACAGGTACAGAGATTCCCTACCTACGGGCTCCTTTCCACCATCCCTCCTGCTGACGAGCGATCTTTTCCTTCTACACTGCGAAGATTCGCTGTAATAGTAATATGCGTTACAAGAGCGGTATGTTGACGTTTTCATGGTCGAGGAAAAGATTGAAAAAGCGAAACGTAGTTTATTACATACCTGAAAGACGAATTTCTAATTAGTTGCAATGAAATCTCCATGTTGGTTTCTGTTTAATGACGCCAACTTCCGAACACCAAACTATCTTTCTTTAACATTGTTGGTGTAAAATGTTTTCTGTGTTTACTATACTCCAGCAGGCCGTGATATACGTCTGTCTTTTTTTTCCCCCAGTCTATAAATGAGAACTTAAAACAAACGGTAAGGTTATGTAATGATTTATTTTTCATTTTAATATTTTAACAATATTATTTATATAACATATTGCAATAATAACATCCGCATCTGGAATCTTGTTGATTTTTTCACAGCTTCCTTAATGTTACTTGTATCAGGAATGCAATAAGTTTCGTGGAGTAGTAGACTTTACTTAATTTTTGCAAATATTTAAAAACAATAATTAACATTGCAATTTAGGTGAAATTGCAGTGGTAAGTTTCCAATTTATAATTATTACTATGTTAAACGTCTCTAAAATAATATGTTAAAAGCCTAAAGCAGTAAAATGAATGTGGCGCTTAAGCGGTAAGAAGAGGGAAATTGTTATGTGTGTTACGTTGGGAATACTGAATGTGGTATTTCACACTTACCGCCTATTGGTTCTGTGCGGAAAACAAGCAAATACGCACGATCTCGCACAAACGAATTACACATCCCGAAACAAGAAAACAAACTGATTGTGCCCTGTTGCCGGCCCACCACGTATATTATACCCTTCAATATTGATAGCACGCAAACTGCAAATTTATTTTGCAACCTGACAAACATTTGTGCAGAACTGCAGAGAAACAGGTGATAAATATGCGTTGAAATATAGTGATCAAAGGCGCCGAAGTTCCACGCAAAACCCTCGTCAGTGGCAATAAGATAGTGGGGACTGATAACGTTCATTGTGCGGGGTCGTGTGTCGTGATAACTTGGCTTGTTTCGTTGACACATGCTGTCAACCTGTTGGTAGCGCACATGTTTGTCTTTGTGTGTGACGTTATCTGAAAGGGCGGAAAAGTGGGGTGACTAGAGGAAAGGGCTTGCTCTGTGGACATTACACAATCTTTGTAATGCCGGTCAAACAGAAGGCATTGCAACGTGTGAGGCTTGTTTTTCGATTGTTTGTTGACCTTTGCTTACTTAGTTATTTATTTTATTTAATATTATTATTATTATTATTATTATTATTATTATTATTATTATTGATGTGCTAGTCAACAACGGTTGGCTAGTATTACTCTAGCACAATAGGATAATAGTACAATAATATAAATTGAGACTAAGAGAAAGGCAGAAAATATGAATGGCTATTTTGTTTATATGACGTCATTCCATTTTCGGCCAATGAAGTGTAATGAAATTTTGAATTACAACCAATCACAGTCACACATCGCGATAATTTCTGCAGCTCGATTTATCACTATCAATTTATCGCATGGTCGTTCTTTTGTTTAACCAGTGTCGCCAACTGTTACCACGTAAATCGATGAGCATGAATCCATTGTACTAAATAAAGTGCGAAATCCTACTTCCACATTTACATCTTCATATTCTAATTCCATGTTCATTGTATCTAAAGAAAATGACACTCCTTCATAACAATTGTTCATTTCATTAATGTATTAATCAGGTTATTTGTAATTACATTATAAAATGTTGAAATTAAATTACGAGTTTAGCAGATAATGAAAACCTACTTCTGTTATAATAACAAGAGAAAAGCGCAGTACGTGTAATTAGCATTGTTAAACATGAATTTCGATTTTCTCAATTGGCATTACTGAATGACATTCAATTTCTTTATTGCAATAATCGTTATTCATCTATTTCGACTTCACAATGTCTGAATCTGAGAGGATAAAAAGAAAGGAGGGAGTACTTCAAGCCAAATATGCTTCAAATCGGTGTGACGGATATGACGTCAAACTACACCTTTTACGCCCCATAATCCACCGCAAAATACCGCCAATTGTCAAATATTAAATTGCTACTATCAATTTCGGTCATACGTAAACGGATTAGAATGGATGTGGAGGTAACAGGAGTACTAGCAGATTATTATATCAATATATGTTTCACTATATATTTATTAAAAGTGTTATGGTTGTGACATGGACTGAACATTTCATTTCCACATTCTTTCTTTTATCAAGAAGGATGTTGGCACTCCTTCATATGTTAAAGCATAAGGGAACATATCAACGAACATATTCTACAGTTGAGCTGAACAGAATATTAGCTTATTTATAAAAAAAAATAACTCTTGCTGAACTTGACTACACTTTTGAAATATTCACAACACGAAACAATTTGTAATCGTAATAATATGAACAAAACAGCTGATAAACACACCGGAAAAAGGGATGAACTATGGGTAAGTTGACGGCCATACTAGTACACCTCTTTGGTTCCATCGTTTCAAGCTTATGGCCCGGTGTTGGTCTGAATAGGTTAAGTATTCATAAATATACAATTATCAACATTTTGTGAGCGAATTTTAGGGATATATTATTTACATTTTTATTTTATTCACGAAATAGTCCTAATAAATGTCACAAGAGATCTGAGATTTCCCAAATAAATTCACTCCTTCGCTCGTGGATTTATCGGCAAATCTCCGACTTCTTGTGACATTACTATAGAATATTTGAGTATAATCATAGTATGAGATATTCCATTTTAAGGAGAGAGAACCAAATAATATATTGGAAAAATAAAAAATAAATCAGAATGTTCACCCAAAATGTAATTCCACACCCTTATATAAACTCTTTCTTTTAAATGTTCATGTGATCAGAAATATGCAGAATTAATATCTGGCAATGTTATGGAGGGCTGCGGTAAATTACGAGCTTCTTAAATTTGACTTCGTCAGCTATTAGCATACGGCACACGCGAATTCCAGACTGAATACACCCACGTAAATGTGTGTACCGAGTGATGGGAAGAAAGTGGTGGGGGTAAGTAGTAGGACATACAACTCACTTGAAGAAAGAGGTGTTTTTATAGTTGAGTTGTGTCAATGTAATTTGTTTAGCGGTGCAAAATGAATTTTATTAATATGGCACAATGACCATACTAAACAAACACAAAATATTAATGAATAGTCAGGAGTGATTTAATAGAGAACAGTGTTTTATTTATTTATGAAAATTTTTAATAGTATTATGATGCCCTAGTTCAGAACCTCTAAATTGTCTATTAAATGTACGAGGTCACTCAATTAGTTGCAATTTGAAAGGACAGGGACCTCTCAAATTGCAGATTTAGAATTCACGGCGCCTCTTCCGACGGCCTTCGCATGCCTTGTCATCGAACAACAGATGACAGCGTCTTGCCATCCTAACGGCAAACAACAGCCAACTCCTCCTCGCCCCGTCCCGTGATCACTTGATCAAATCTCCGTCCCCCTCGCGTATGTGGTACCTAAGAGGTTACGTCCAATTTCGGCTTCCCCTTCAAAATTTTCTAGAGCTCCTTCAGTGGAGCAGCGTAACCCGAAGTGAGACTAGTGGCCAACAGGCTTGGAGCTCACATATTTAGTTTTGTACAGCCCACAACCCCTTGCGTTTTGCGTACCTTTTAAATTTGTCCTCTCAATTCTCTTTCGATTTTTCGATAGTATTATGATGCAGCAGTTTTGTTTGGCCGAGTGATGTTTTATTGTGTTTTGAATGTAAAAAATATTCATTTGTAACTGATGAATAATTATTCAAGTATTATAAATTTATACATTATTTGTGACGTATTTTCAATGGACATTCGATATCATTATAGACAACGATCGATTTATTTAAAGAAAGAAATTAAAAAGTGCCTCTATTTCTAGTCTCTCTCAATCAAATCATGTAAAGCAAAAGTGTTTAATATAGGACATGTAAGCGTAATAAAAACTCAAAAATGATCGAAAACATAACCATGATATCTCTTAGCAACAGCGCGAAAATAAAATCAGAGGAGGATATTTCACAGCGACCATCGAAAATAAATCATAGTGATGAAAGAAGTTCTATATCGTATGCTCGACGATGTATTTACAGCGGTAAAAGAAGAAAGGTACCTTCATTATCGATATCTGGAGATGTTTATAAAAGCTTATTAAGGACCGCTTATTAAGGTATGCGATAAAAATGCTGGTAGTTGCAGCTCTTCCCTGCATTGTTTGTGTAGTTGTGACATTCACGGTGCATTCCAATACTGTACGAAGTTTTGGTTTTAAATATGTACTAGTGGCTTGTGCAGCAAATGCTGCAAACTAAGTTCATTAGACATTCAAATAAACATTTTTCAGACTTAATTTCAATTAAGAATACCAGACATTCTGAAAGTTATTTGCTTCCATAATAATGAAAGATACTCCCTCTCGAGCCAATACTGAAGACAACCACGCATATAAATATCTACACCACACCGCCATTAAATATATGAAAAAGACCCAACCCCACTTGATTAATAACTATAAAAATATTTAATTTTTAATAATATTATTATCTTACGTAAGTTTTATAGCTTTCAGTAACATATACTATATATACTATACAGCCGCCACTCAGTAAAATATAGAAATCAAAATATAATTTAAGTTATTCCCTACATCTACTTATATAACCCCAAAACGTTTCACTTTCATATCATCAGTATAGCATTAATATGTATAATTAATGAAAAATAGTCACATCATGACATTAACTACAATAATATTTCATTTCTAATGGTAATAATGTCATCAAACCACCTCAAGTTTTGTAGTTTTTAATATCCAATACACAGCTGTACCCAGAAAATTACACACCACAGAATCGAACCTGTAAATTATTTTTAGTAAGTCAAGTTTTTAATAATTTTGAGCTCTAAATATGTCAGCATTCTTGCAGATCATGGCCTTCGTGTAATATTGTTTACTGTAGTATGTGTTTTGTTTTATTCTGAAATGCAATTAGCTAGTTCTCGAAACTGACGACAGATGGATTTTGGAAAATAGGAAAATTATGTTGAAAAATTGACATTTCACTGAAAAGTACTATTTTCCTGAAAAACTTTGAGTTCCAAGCTTCAAAATGAGGGGTCATTTATTAAAATCCATTCAGCCGTTTTCCTGTAATTTCCATTACTAGTTCAAATCATATATATATATATATATATATATATATATAATAAAATAGTGCTATGTACTATGGTCACTGAGTACCTGTTGCATTCTGATTGTAGCTCGATAAACGGCAATCAACGTACACACGGACATTTAAATAAGTGCTAAGAATAATAAATACTTTCCTCTGAGACTGCTGTTATTGATTTTGATAAAGCTGTGCACGTGCACAATGCATTTAGGACTGTGTGGCCACATTCAGCGGTGAAAGGATGCATATCCCATTTAGACAAAGCGCTGTACCGCAGCTGGGTTCGACCACAGACCACCAACGACATAATGAAACAAGAGAATGGCTGAAAAATGTATTCGGGCTCCTGAAGAAGTAGGCGAATGTTTTCGCAGTACCCGACAGCAGTTCAACCAACAGGTCAGAAAATCAAACAACTTGTAAATTATCTTGTACAGAATGGCGCACGAAAAAGTAGCCCGCGTCAGTAAAGAGTAAATGTACCGATTTTTTTTTAGTCGTGTAGTGGCTGTTGATACACGATGTTAGGGTTCTCAGTCGCCCAGTGTTGACTTCGAGTTCTGAATAATCCTTTGCCGAATGTCGTCATTAACTTCTGGCGTTGCGAACTGAAGGGGCTCTTTATTTCTTTGGCATTGTGCATAGATCTCATAGCGCATTATTTATTAACCAAAACCTGTATACTGAATAGCTCTCTTTGCTGGTCCCTGAAAATTTCGCGGGTTTCCATAAACAAACCCGCTTTCACATAGGCCTAGATTTCTTATATTAAATTGTAAAGGAGAGCTGAAATTGTTTAAAAAGTTTAGGCTTGTGTTATTTAAACGACCAAATATTGACCAATTAACTTAAATGTAGTTTAATGAGAGCTTAAAGTACAATTTGTCTTGGTGAAATGCATTGTCACTTTAAGTGTCAATTTAAAAGACTTTAAATAACAATTAAAGTTAAATAAGATTGGTGAAATCGGCCTTTAGTCTAGAAATTATCTGAAGTAATGTCACAAGAGTTCGCTCGTGGATTTATCGGGAAATCTCAGACCTCAAGTGACATTTATTAGGACTATTTCGTGATTAAAACAAAAATGTAAATAATATATCCCTTAAATTCGCTCACAAAATGTTAATAATTATATATTTATGAAAACTTAGCCTGTTCAGACATTGTGAAATTCAAATAGATGAATATCGAATACCCCAATAAAGAAATTGGATGTTACTTAGTAATACCAAATGAGAAGAGCAAAATAGGCCTATACGTTTAACAATGTAAATTACATGTACTGCATATTTCTCTGGTTATTATAAAATAAATTAATATATTTTCTTTATCTGCTGAAATCATAATTAAATTTAAACATTTTGTAATATAACTACAAATAACCTAATACCACAATCTAGTATCTACAGTCACGAAGCTCAATACGTAATAAATATGCGTCCATAGATAGTTGCTAACCACTAAGATCGCTACTATCGCCTCGTTACAGACAATGCGAAATAGTACCTGCACAGTCTATTGTTCCTAGCACCCTCACAACTCAAGCTTCGTGACTGTATATCCTAGACTGTGCTAGTACTTTAATTAGGCTAAATGAACAATTGTTAAGAAGTTTAATTTTCTTTAGATACAATGGACATGGAATTAGAAGATGTAGATGTAGATGTGGAAGTAGGATTTCACATTTTATTTAGTACAATGAATTCATGCTCATCGATTTACGTGGAAACAGTTGGCGACACTGACTGAACAAAGGAACGACCATGCGATAAATTGTTAGTAATAAATCGAGCTGTAAAACTTATCGCGATGTCTGACTGTGATTAGTTGGAATTCAACATTTCATTTCACTTCATTGGTGGAAAATGGAATGATGCCATATAATCGAAATAGTCCATAGTCTATAAAGTACTAATTGCACTTCAATTTTTTTAGCGGTATTATTTTCATCTGGCTTGTCAAGAACAGTTAGACTAGCTTTGCTCCTTAATTTTCAAAAAGTGAGTTTGTACATTTCATTCCACGGACTTGCTTCATCTGTTAAAGTGCAGTGTTTTTTTCCTTGACTCTTATTCTTCGTTTTGTAAGCGTGATTGATACTGTCGTTTCCCTTCTAAATATAGCAATTTCGTCTCTAGTCAGAGTTCTTCGTTGTTTATTGTTCACCGGCATCCACGTCTAGTACATTCACTTTTTTCCCCATCACCGTTAGTTGCTCTATACATCAAGGAACTCTTTAATTTTTATTGTACGTTTTACTGTTCTAGGTACTCGAAATGCATTGTTACAGGCCTTAGCTATGCATGAATAAATAACTTATTGATGTTAGTTAAGGCTGGTTCACAATAAACCGGGAACGAGAACCAGAATGAAAACGAGAAGCAGAGGACGGGAATATGAAAATGTTTGATCTATACTAATAATAAATCTGTAGCCGAAATTTTTATGGTAATTTTCGATTTTCCAAAAATAATTGGTCCTAATATATATAATTAACCGCCCTGAAACCGAAAATCGCTTTTTTGAAATTTTTGTTTGTGTGTCTGTCTGTCTGTCCGGATGTTTGTTACCTTTTCACGTGATAATGGCTGAACCGATTTATATGAAAATTGGAATATAAATTAAGTTCGTTGTAACTTAGAATTTAGGCTATACGGCATTCAAAATATTTTATTCAAAGGGGAGTTATAAGGGGGCTTGAACTAAATAAATCGAAATACTTCCCTTATTATTAATTTTCATGAAAAATATTACATAACAAAAGTTTCTTTAAAAATAATTTCCGATAAGTTGTATTCCATGCAAAATTTTGATAGGACTGATATTTAATGAGATAAATGAGTTTCAAAATTACAATAACAACGCCATCTAAGGCGGTGTAATGAAATAAAAAACAAATGACTTCGTCTATAAGGGACCTTGGACAACAATCGAAAGCTATGAAACATACGGTAGCCTACAGAGAATGTTTGTGTGTTTGTATGAAGTAATATCGGAAACTAAATTAACCGATTTGTATAATTAATTATTAATTCACCATTGGAAAGTGCAGTTTCTCTAGATGGACATAATGCTATAATGTTATTACAGTAACTTCTGAGTGAATCGAGAACAGGTAAGATTAAAATAGCTTCTTATACACAGAAAACTTGATAGGCTATTCTGTATATTCGTTTCCTGTATTTCCTAAAATAATTTTTATGACCAAATGAGTGGTCTCTGGATCAAAATGTTCGCATTTTAATTTTTTAATACAATTTAAATTAAGTAACATAATAAACGATTTATCCTTCTATCAAACACGAATGTTCCCTGAATCAAATGTCCTATTTTAATTATGTAATTACTTTATATTTATTTCTAACGGGTGCAGCGGAGCGCACGGGTACGGCTAGTTCACAATAAACCGAGAACGTAGACGACTATGCATATCGATATGCATGTCAATAACGATATGTAAAGTCGATATTACTCATTCTGATGTTATTTGTATGTAATTGATCAATGGCGTTCTCTCATGAATACAAGGCAGCCAACATAAACACAAGTTAACCAACTTCGAAATTTCAACTGAAACATTTCATTAGGTACGGTACTATAAATATGCCCATGCATCTTTATTATCGCAACCTATTTTAAGTCTACCATAACGTAAAATAATTAGAGAAGAAACATTTGTAATAGAACAAAAATGAACACAACAGTAGTTATTGAATTGAATCATGAATATGTAGTGTGTAATACAACCAATACAGTAATAAAATATGATTCACTTACGATCGGTGTTCAAAGATGCAGCTATTGAAAGCCACGTATTCTCCTTCATTTTCTCATCTTTATACGTGAGGATTTTCCTCGACACTCAATATTAGAATCTCATCAAATAAAACTTGCTCCATGATGCACAGCACAGAACAAAATAATGCATAGGTTATGTCACGGTCTTTTTGCTACAAAATATACGACGACAAAATAGCTTTTAGATGGCAATAGAATGAATCTAGTGGGCTGTGATCGGAAACGTGAACGCTAAAGTTGAAACTTGGCCAACTCTCCGTTCCCGATCTCGGGCTCAGGCAAGCTTTTCGTTAATTGTGAATGCTCACATTTAAATGTACACATTTTAACAATTTTACAGTTTTCGTTTTCGTTCCGATTCTCGTTTCCAGTTTATTGTGAACCAGCCTTAAGTTATTGAGGCGTTATTTTCGTAATGCTCATCTACTTTATTCAATTCCGGTCAGTTGTTTATGCATTTAAGGGTATATGTACGTGAACGACCACAAATATTATCAGAAAATGCAGGCTCTAAACTTCTAAAATTTTATAAGGCTTATGTGAAGGCGGAAATGAACCTCCGGATTCCTTAAAAGCCAGTAAATAAGTAAGTAAGTAAGAATTAAGGCCACAAGGTCTTCTCTTCCACTCAATCAGGTTTGGATAATATACATGAAACATAATAGAATACAAAACAACACAAAAAAGATACATTAGAGATAACATAAAATAAAGTAGAAAATTACATATAATCAAGGTCAGTTACATAATATATTGGGAATGTATAGAATTTATATGACATAAACTGCTCGAGATAAACTCGACGATCACATACAGGGTAATTCACGAGGATTTACTCTAAAACATTAGTTTCAGGACTAACTTAATTTCCCGCGTTTCTTTCTGCTACGAAGTTAAGTACACAGAGACTATAGAGATTGTTACGCTGTGATGTCACCTTACTTCCCCATCTCCTGTCCTTTCTTTCTCGTTGTAATGTCGAGAAATCATTCACTCCTTTCCCAATTCCATCGAAACCGATAGAATTTTCGCTTTTCCCATTCCCACCAAAACCCACCCCTAGTTGTCGGCTTTGCTAGAACAGAACTGCGTTGTTACTCGTGTTCAATTTTTACGTAAACAACATATTGCTTTTTTATTTAGTTTTCGCCGATGTTTGGAACACGAAATGCGTCGTTTTGATATCCCAGTTATTGCCTTGTAATTCTCCTGCACACAAGCTCTGGGAGGTGTCTGTGTTGGGGACTCTGCCCACAGTCAGAGACGCAATTACGGGTGTGTTCGTGGATGAACGACATAAAAGCCATATTCATTCACATAATATGTCAGTTTAGCACATTTTTAACGAGTATAAATGCCAACAAATGATTTGTAGAAGACATAGTACACACGTTTGTACGACGTTACAGTGGAGAACATTTTAATCTGCAGATTATGAAGGAAATAGCGCGCTATGTAACCGACTTGTTAGGTGAGAGCACCAATATACCGCTCTGTATTCCCTCTGGCTAAATTTCAGCGGTAATGAGATTCAGCTCTCATTTGTCCGTTGTCATAAACACATGCAGTGAACTGCAAAATGCGTAAATGTACAATAGTGGGAGAAAAGATTGCACTCGCAGTACTCGATTTAGGCCTAGGCAACCTAGCCAGTTTCCTAGGGCGGCAATTTCGGAGGGGCATTTTTCTGTCTCTCTCTTTCCCTTCTTTTATTTTATTTTTTTCCATTTTAATTTTAGAGTGAAATTTGTTTTTAAAACACAAGTTGGTGAATATTTTCTGAAGTTTGGTTTTGAACACCTTGGGACGTCGGAAGTCGCATTGTCGCGATCGCGGCGAGAGTAAAAGGAAAGTGTGCAGCTGCATAATTATATTGTAATACCTGTATCACGTTATTATACTATGAAACTGCTTAAATCGCTTGTATAAACACGAATGCATTGTTGAAAATCAAATTGGTTGTGTGTTTGTTATTTATCGCTATGAATAGTAACCACAACTCTCGGTTACTTACTTACTGGCTTTTAAGTGAACCCGGAGGTTCATTGCCGCTCTCACATAAGCCCGCCATTGGTCCCTATCCTGAGCAAGATTAATTCAGTCTCTACCATCATATCCCACCTCCCTCAAATCAATTTTAATATTATCTTCCCATTTACGTCTCGGTCTCCTCAAAGGTATTTTTCCCTCTGGCCTTTCAACTAACACGCTATATGCATTTCTGGATTCGCCCATACGTGCTACATGCCCTGCCCATCTCAAACGTCTGGATTTAATGTTCCTAATTATGTCAGGTGAAGAATACAATGCGTGCAGTTCTGTAATGTGTAACTTTCTCCATTCTCCTGTAACTTCATCCTTCTTAGCTCCAAATATTTGCCTAAGCACCTTATTCTCAAACACCCTTAACCTATGTTCCTCTCTCAAAGTGAGAGTCCAAGTTTCACAACCCTACGGACAACCGGTAATACGAGTATAACTGTTTTGTTAATTCTAACTTTTCAGGTTTTTTGAAAACGGACTGGATGACAAAAGCTTCTCAACCAAATAATAACAGACATTTCCTATATTTATTCTGATTTTAATTTCCTCCCGAGTGTCATTTACATTTGAAGAGTCCACTGCAATTTGGAATACATTTTGCAGGAGAAGCAATTGAAAGTTTGAAATGCTTAGCGCTCAAAGCTTAACTGTGATTTTCCGATCATTACTGGACAATGACTATCAGTGTGAATGCCATATAACTCTCTATGTACATTCTATAGGCCTATGTCTTAAGCTAAGCATTGACAGTCTTGGTTCATTTTCGACAAGATAGTGACATCCATCATTCTTGCAGTGGACTCTTCATTTGTTACTGTTGCTCCAAGATATTTGAACTTTTCCACTCTTTCAAAGGATAAATTTCCAATTTTTATATTTACATTTCGTAGTATGTTCTGGTCACGAGACATAATCATATAATTCTATTTTTCGTGATTTACATCCAAATCTATCTCTTTACCTGTTTCAAGTAAAATTCAAGTGTTTTCCCTAATCGTTTGTGGATTTTCTCCTAACATATTCACGTCATCCGCATAGACAAGCAGCTGATGTAACCCGTTCAATTCCAAACCCTGCCTGTTATCCTGAACTTTCCTAATGGCATATTCTAGAGCGAAGTTAAAAAGTAAAGTCGATAGTGCATCTCCTTGCTTTAGCCCGCAGTGAATTGAAAATGCGTCAGAAACTGGTCTATACGGACTTTTTATTTTAACACCGTGTTTATTTTAAACGTTATATAGACCTTCCATTTTCCGATCGATGTTCAAACACCGTCTGCGAACTGAAATGCATGTTGGAATACGTCAATTTTATTCAGTTGTGGCGGAAACGCGGAACAAATTTATTAAATAGACGACTCCGCGAGCTGAAAGGTCGAAGAAATACGCTAGAATAATATGGGAAGAGGAATTTAGTACAAGATTTCGTTTATCAAAAGCGGCAGTGAGCGAGAATTCAACGCCGCATGCTGTGCATCTCTAATAGATACGAGAGCAAATCTATCACAGCTAATAGCGGAGCTGAGATTCCAATAACTGATGCCGTTTACATAATTAATGGAATATATGTTCATATGAACGGTTTAATATCTGTGGAGCAGTGAACCTATATAGGACACGACCTTGCCGATTGTGTGGGAAAGAGACAATCTTCAAAAATATTGAACACCTTTCACCAATAACAATTTTGCTTAATTTTCTAGGCCTTTCTTCTTCATCTTCAATCTCCTAGTTTGACACTGACTTACAATCTAATGTAGGCCTAGTATTGGGGACGGTATATTTTATATCAGAGGTCTGCATCGGACGTTTTCGCTCGAGCGCCAATTAGTTCATAGCATAATCCGATAGGTAGCGCACATGCATGATGGGTAAAATTGTCGCGAGCGATAAATCATCGAACGGTATAAGCCGAGCATTAGACATTCGTTCTTGTTACAGTGGTGAACTGTGTAGTAACATCATAGATGTATATAATTTCAAAACTTTGCAGTGTTTAACTAACCTCTCCATAGTACAACTACAAAACTTGCTTTAAAATGTAATATAAATTTGTAGGTTAATGTTCCCCCCCCCCCATACATAGGAGAGATTTTGTTTTTGTCACATCTGATAGATGTTATTGGATGTAAATGTAATTATTATAAACGTAGAACACAATCACGATAATGCAAGAAATGTATCAAGTTTTCTAGTAGTAGTAATAATAATAATAATAATAATAATAATAATAATAATCTCTAATAATTAGTGTATCAATCTTTGCGTCTGTAACAGTTGTGCAGCATGATTATTCGTTTTATTATATTTTCTGTGACGTTATCTCTGTACTAATATTGTTATTAATTTACTGCTATATAATAATATTTTGTGCGAGATCGTGCGTATTTGCTTGGTTTCCGCACAAAACCAATCTGCGGAAAGTCTAAAATTCCACATTCAGTATTCCCAACCTAACACACATAACAATTTCCCTCTTCTTACCGCTTAAGTGACATATTGATTTTACTGCTTTAGGCTTTTAACATATTATTTTTAGAGACGTTCAATATAGTAATAATTATAAATTGGAAACTTACCACTGCAATTTCACCTAAATTGCAATGTTAATTATTGTTTTAAATATTTGCAAAAATTAAGTAAACTCTACAACTCCACTAAAGTTACTGCATTCGTGATGCAAGTAACATTAAGGAAGCCGTCAAAAAATCAACAAGATTCCAGACTCATCATAGACTGGGGGAGAAAAAAAGGACAGACGTATATCACGGCCTGCTGGAGTATAGTAAACACAGAAAACATTTTAAAGCAACAATGTTGAAGATAGATATTTTTGTTTTACAAATTTGCCGTCATTGAACTGAAACCAAGATGGAGATTTCATTGCAACTAATTAGAAATTCCTCTTTCAGGTATGTAATAAACGATCTTCGCACAAAATAATGTACGATACACGAGCAAAATTAAAAAAGCTCAACTACGTTTCGCTTTTTCAAACTTTTCCTCGAACATAAAAACTTCAACATACCGCTCTTGTAACGCATATTACTATTGTAAAACGTTTCTACATTGTCGCAGTATATAGGCGGAACACTATGTATGGACCTATCATATTATGTATGTAGTAAATGAAATATTGAACTATTATTAATTAGGAATAATAGCTGTATGTCGAAGTTTTTCATATTATTTTATTTGTAACTTCATGTTACTGTTTTGGTACGTTCCATAGTACAACTACAAAAACGCAGAAAATAAAGCCTTATTTTTACCCTGTGGGCAAAACATGTGTATCTTATCTGTCGCATTCCATACAAGATAAGACATTTCGGTGAGATGACCTTGTACTGTGCTTCTATTTATTACGAGCGTATCACGACCGATCTTGTCTCACTCGAGCGTGCGACATTCGATCGAGTTCAAGCGAGCGATTTAACGCCAATGCAGCACTCTGTTTTGTATCGTTGGCTCGCTTCTAAAGCCTAGTAACTCCGTTTGAGGAAATTGTACAGGAGAGCAACATAACTTTCTTATTCTTTTTAACTAGTGTTCATTCGATATTTATGAAATAAAATACCATTTGTAGACTTAACGAAGTTTTATCATAGAAGTACATTGAAAATATACACAGATTTCACTCATAATCCAACATTCAGGAAAAATTGGACTTATGAAATTTTAGAAGTAAGCCGACAATATCTTTTGACCAATACTAGACAAGCTCACACCGTGGGTCTCACTGATCACGCTGTTAGCACAGCACAAAATCACCCCTGAGACGACACAGGGGAGTACATGACAAGGGACAAACGTCCAGTTCCGTAGAAGGAAGATAAATCTTCTCCATTGCCCACACTGGGAATCAAACCAAGGATCGCATTGATAATCACTTTAGATAACTTCCTGTATTTTTATAGGTAAGGAAGCATACTTATTTATCAACAGTAATCTCACTAGAGGTTTTGATTTATCTAGAGAAAATCAAAACTCGAGTGGGATTTAATTGACTATTATACGATTAGAAGAAAGTATATAAAGATTAGAAAGTAACAAAGTACTCCAATACAATAAAATATTAATTGGCTTATGAAAATACAACTGTCTTCAAATGTATCAACTATCGAACCTGACGATGTCATATCCAGGCCTTGTACACTGGTTTCTGACAAATAAGTGTTATTATTATTATTATTATTATTATTATTATTATTATTATTATTATTGTTGTACCATCTCAACATTACGCTAGATGGCAGTAGTGTTTTATGATTATGTTTTCTTGTTACCGGTATCAGTTGTGCCAACTATGGAATTATCATTGAACTCTGTGGACTGTTACTAGTCAAGAAGGCATTGTTGATTCAGTTTCATTTTTATTAAAATGCAACATTTCACTTCAATTATCCGAATCCAAGTAATCAACGTCACTTGACAGATGATTTTCAATAAATCTTAATATTAAACAATCTCTGATACGTGACTATCCATAATATCCTATAGCAGAAGCTATAACATAACCTAACTAATATACTGTACACAAGTGTTAGAAAAGTTTTAATTAACGACGATGACATAAAAGATAAACATGAATAATTTTAAAAGGAATAATTATTGAATGTACAATTTTCAAATTTGAATGTGGTTGGTGGTTCAATTGATGTTATATTGGACGTGTGCGTAATAGAAGTGGAACTCGTTGATTTAGGCCTACATGGTGTATTCAACTTATTCAGAATTTCCGAATGAATAATTTTAAAAGGAATAATTATTGAATGTACAATTTTCAAATTTGAATGTGGTTGGTGGTTCAATTGATGTTATATTGGACGTGTGCGTAATAGAAGTGGAACTCGTTGATTTAGGCCTACATGGTGTATTCAACTTATTCAGAATTTCCGAATGAATAATTTTAAAAGGAATAATTATTGAATGTACAATTTTCAAATTTGAATGTGGTTGGTGGTTCAATTGATGTTATATTGGACGTGTGCGTAATAGAAGTGGAACTCGTTGATTTAGGCCTACATGGTGTATTCAACTTATTCAGGATTTCCGAATGGTGCTCTTCATTTATTTGTAAATCGGATTTCAGAAGATGCATAGGTATGATCAGTGATTTTGATTAATTCTTGTTCTTGAATGCCAATGCGAGTCATATTTGAAACTGCTGTGCATCGACTGGAGTGATTTGTAATTATATATATATATATATATATATATATATATATATATATATATATTTGACGTCCAGACCAGCGCAGTTTCAAATGTTGGCAAACAAAGAAACAAATGCTAGGGACGCGATAAAATTAAACAAATGCTAGGGACGCGATAAAATTGTGCAATAAGCAGCCATGATTGGTTGAAATACGTCCTTTCGTAACGTTTTATTGGTCAAAAGTAGTATGACGTAGTAAGAGTGTAATAGTCATAATAAAGCCATCAGCAGTAAGTTAATGGAATTTTATTTTATTTTATTGTTAAGCTTAATATAATATGGACTATTTTATATGAAACTAGTGGCTTGTGCAGCAAATGCTGCAAACTAAGTTCATTAGAAATTCAAATAAATTTTTTTTTCAGATTCATTTTCGATGAAGAATAGACCTACCAGTCATTTTAAAAGTTATTTGCTTTCATAATAATGAAACATACTCTCTCTGAATGGTTTTTTATCCCAAATACTTTTTCTTGAACCTATCCATCTTCAGTTTTTGAGTTTAAAAGCGAAAACGCAAGTAACAATGTTAGGACGATCAGTCGGTTTTTCATGTGGGAGTAAAGCAGTAGCTATTTCAGGTCATTGAGGATTGTAGATGAAAGTTTAAAAAAATGTCAGGTTTGCTATGCTTTCGAACAATAGACATAGCATCTTGGTATATCTGCTGCATGTTTCGTAAACTACCTTGAAATGTAGAGGGTAGAATCATTTTTTCCTGCTAAGATCTCTTGCAGAAATGATCGGGAGACTACAAAATCTTATAGGCCTCTTATTTTATCAGTAAGTAATACCTTTTGGTCTTTCCTTACGAACTCTAATTTTTGCGCTCTCTCCAGACAATACTGGACAGAATCACGCATATAAATATCCACACCACACCGCCATTAATTGTATGAAAAAGACCCACGTCACTTGATTAATAACTATAAAAATATTTCATTTTTAATAACAATTTTAACTTACGTAAGTTTTGTAATTTTCAGTAACATATATTGTATATATTATACAGCCGTCACTCAGTAAATTATAGAAATGAAGATCTAATTTAAGATATTTTTTTACGTCTTATATAACCCCAAAAGTTTTGAGTTTCATATCAATAGGCTATATAATTAATATGTATATTAGTGACAAACACATCATGGCATTTTACTATAATAATAATTCACATTTAATGGTGATAATGCCATCAAACCACCTCAAGTTTCGTAGCTTTTAATATCCAATACACAGCTGTACTCAGAAAATTACATACCACAGATCAGATCTATAAATTATTTTTAACAAGTCTTGAAAGTTTTTAATAACCAATTATAGAGACGTTATAAAAATTACACAAATGAAGATCGACATATTGTTGTCATAATGTCACAGAATCTGCTATGATTTGCTCTAAATATGTCAGCAATCCTGCAGGTTATGCATGGCCTTCGTTTAATATTGCTTATTGTAGTGTGTGGGTTTTGTTTATTTCTGAAAAAAGCCATTAGTTCTCAAAACTGACGACAGATGGATTTTGGAAATAGGAAAATGATGGAGGAAAATTGACATTTCACTGAAAACTATTATTTTTCTGAAAATCTTTCGACTGCAGGCTTCAAAATGAGGAGTCATTCATTAAAATCCGTTCAGCCGTTTTTCCGTAATTTCCATTACCAGTTGAAATTATATATATAGAATATATATCCTGCACTCTAAAATTCATTAGACGTTCAAATAAACATTTTTCATATTTATTTTCAATGAAGAATACCAGACATTCTGAAAATTATTTGCTTCCATAATAATGAAAGATTCTCTCTCTCTCTCTCTCTCTCTCTCTCTCTCTCTCTCTCTCGAGCCAATACTGAAGAGAACCACACATATAAATATCTACACCACACCGCCATTAAATATATGAAAAAGACCCATCCCCACTTGAGTAATAACTATAAAAATATTTGATTTTTAATAATATTATTATCTTACGTAAGTTTTATAGCTTTCAGTAACATATTTTATATATACTCTATAGCCGCCATTCAGTAAAATATAGAAATCAAAATCTAATTTAAGTTATTCTCTACATCTACTTATATAACCCCAAAACGTTTCACTTTCATATTATCAATATAGCATTAATATGTATAATTAATGAAAAATAGTCACATCACGGCATTAACTACAATAATATTTCATTTCTACTGGTAATAATGTCATCAAACCACCTCAGGTTTTGTAGTTTTTAATATCCAATACACAGCTGTAGCCAGAAAATTACACACCACAGAATCGAACCTGTAAATTATTTTTAGCAAGTGAAGTTTTTAATAACAAATTTAATTTGAGCTCTAAATATGTCAGCATTCTTGCAGATCATGGCCTTCGTGTAATATTGTTTACTGTAGTATGTGTTTTGTTTTATTCTGAAATGCAATTAATTATTTCTCAAAACTGACGAAAGATGGATTTTGGAAAATAGGAAAAGGATGTAGGAAAATTGACATTTCACTGAAAACTACTGTTTTTCTGAAAAAGTTTGGGTTCCAATCTTCAAAATGAGGCGTCATTCATTAAAATCCGTTCAGCCGTTTTCCCGTAATTTCCATTACCAATTGAGATTATATATAGATATGGAAATTATGGACATTAATTAAAATATGGAAAATAAAAGTAGGATTTTTCAATCCTACACATTGTGAAACATAAAGATAATGCAAAATATAATTGATAACTTACAGTATATGCTTAGGCTAAAGAAATCTTTTCCCTTATAAGTCTAGTTATGCGTATGCTGATTTTTATGCAGTCTGTGTTTCCGTGGCAACAAAGGCAGCATTTGCTTGGCGTCCCTATATCGTTGTCTCATGCTTAGGATCTAATTTGTGCAGAGATCTGTATATTTCGTAATGTTCATTACGTGCTAAGCACGGGGTCCTTTGTAGCTGCATGCGGTGTCCGCATTCTGATTACGCTACAAAATGGCACAGGTCAGTTGGAATTCGAACATTGCGACCTCCGAGGCGTGTCTAAGTGGGATTCCTCTATATGAGATCAAAGATGTACAGATTTGAGTATATTCTTTGTTTACTAATTTACTTCTATATTGTGTGCATAATAACTGGTTTCATCATTTTTGTCTCTATAGTTCGTCCTCTTTGCAGTTATTATTTTTTTTAAATGATTTTGAGGAATAATTGTTATTGAACGGATTTGGAACTGTGTGTTTAAGGAGATTATGTTTTCTTAGAAATATATTTTTGATAATGACTTTCATGTGTTAAATGTAAACAAGTCTGGTCCACACCTGTGGAGTAACGGTCAGCGCGTCTGGCCGCGAAACCAGGTGGCCCGGGTTCGAATCCCGGTCGGGCAAGTTACCTGGTTGAGGTTTTTTCCGGGGTTTTCCCTCAACCCAATACGAGCAAATGCTGGGTAACTTTCGGTGCTGGACCCCGGACTCATTTCACCTGCATTATCACCTTCATTTCATTCAGACGCTAAATAACCTAGATGTTGATACAGCGACGTAAAATAACGCAAAAAAAATAAAAATAAACAAGTTCGTAAATTTCTAGTTGACTAATTTACATTTGACACGTGAGTCATTCACCCGAATAATATTGTAACCAACAAAAAGTAAATTTTATACAAGAATAAAAAAAAAACTGTTTAATGCTTAATCAATATTCTTTTATTAACACAAATTAAATATAAAGGGTGATTCACGAGGAGTTACCGTCACTATCGGAGCTTATTTCTGAAGACATTCTAAGCAAAAAAGTCATATAAACATTTGTCCTAATCTTAATATTTTCAAAGTTACACTAATTTGAAGTTGTTAGTAAAATATCTTTTTTCTTTAGTTTTAAGGGTAAAAGAATATTACAGATAAAGAAAGAACTATTCAGAAGTATCAGTTCTTTAATTGGCTAGTATTTTGAAGCTAAAATTGTGTTGTCAATTCCTTAATTGCTATCTACAGATTTTTCTTTTGAAATTTTAACTAAAAATTATATTACAACAATTGTTACAAATCACACGACTTCTAACAATTTGATTCTTTACAGTTCAATTTTGCATCCTGATGTATACAGTCTTTAAGAGTTTACAAGAGTGGCGTGATAAATTCTAACTTTCAGATTTTTTGATAGCGGACTATATGACAAAAGCTTCTCAACCGAATAATAACAGGCATTTCCCATATTTATTCTGTGTTTAATTTCCTCCCGAGTGTCATTTATATTTGTTACTGTTGCTCCAAGATATTTGAATTTTTCCACCTCTTCGAAGGATAAATCTCCAATTTTCATGTTTGCATTTCGTACAATATTCTGGTCATGAGACATAATCTTATACTTTATCTTTTCGGGATTTACTTCCACCCCTATAGCTTTACTTGCTTCAAGTAAAATTTCCGCGTTTTCCCTAATCGTTTGTGGATTTTCTCCAAACATATTCACGTCATCCGCATAAGAAAGTATTGATACACACAAAAAAATTTTAATGTATCCTATATTTACTGTCAAAACATTTTTTACCTTAAAAAACCGGAAATTCCATAATAACACTAAAGCGAGAGTACAAAAAGTATTCGTACGATCGGTTGTAACGAAAATTAAGCGGTCACTCGTGGTCGGTTTCATTATCATGGATAATAACACTTGAGGTTTTGAGGTTACTGATGAATATACGAGCAATGTTAGTTACGAGTAAATTTATCCAGGGGAAATACAAAGTCTCGAGTGGTGTTCGTTAGAACTATTTAACGCATGAAATGAAGAAATAATAACTTAAATTCTCTAATAAAATATAAATATCGATACCAGTACAAATTATGATCATACATTTGTGCGTGGTCACTGCACGTAGATAATGTCATTTTGTGTTACATGACCTATCTTATCAGCTTTATTTGTTGAAACAGATTCACTGGCAGGCGAAAGAAAAAAAGAAAACCAGATTACATGAAATTTTAAAATTCTTTTCTCCCCTGAAGATATATTGAATATGAATACAGTATGCCTAATTCAGGCTATTATATATAGGTTAGAAATTTAATTTTTCAGTCGTTGACTTTACTACATTATATATTTTGTTAGGTGTTAACCTTTACATAATAAATTGTGTGATGTATGAACGTTTTCGTTGACCATGTCAACATCATCAGATACACTCTGTCATTTTACAGTATCAATACTCTCAATGTTATCTACACAATTCACATACAATACATGTTTACTGTCATATGAAGATAAAACCTATTAAAAAATTATATGAATTAGTTTTATAATGTTGAATTGTGGATACCCCAACTGTCAACAATTAAAATATACTTATATTATCATGGGTATATTCTTTGCAAATCATCACATGTGAACGATAATATGAACGATGTAATGATATGAGACTAAAAGTAAGATAAAATATAAAAATGATGAGCTAACTCTATTTAATGCTTTACTATGCATGTGAGGATTTGCAAAT
This sequence comes from Periplaneta americana, assembly GCF_040183065.1. NCBI lineage: Eukaryota > Metazoa > Arthropoda > Insecta > Blattodea > Blattidae > Periplaneta > Periplaneta americana. The sequence goes on from NC_091127.1 coordinate 16,232,081, forward strand.
TACAATATTTTGTTACAAGGTATTCACTTTTCCATATCATAGTATAAAATTCTGGCCTGTTATAACTGCCTATATTTTATAGATCTTGGTGTTATTGTTTATGCCAATATGTTGGGTTTAAACTGTTTATAATTAATCAGATGATGGGCGTATGTTCTGTTGTTGTTCATGTTACAGGATAATTATTCAATGTAGTAGTGATGTTGTAGAAGTTTATTTAACATGGTGTGAATCGAAAGTCTGAAATCGTAGTTGTGGAAGTGTTTTCTGTGGATGTTGGTCGTGTACTGGCTATTGTTCACATGTGATGATTTGCAAAGAATATACCCATGATAATATAAGTATATTTTAATTGTTGACAGTTGGGGTATCCACAATTCAACATTATAAAACTAATTCATATAATTTTTTAATAGGTTTTACCTTTATATGACAGTAAACATGTATTGTATGTGAATTGTGTAGATAACATTGAGAGTATTGATATTGTAAAATGACAGAGTGTATCTGATGATGTTGACATGGTCAACGAAAACGTTCATACATCACACAATTTATTATGTAAAGGTTGACACCTAACAAAATATATAATGTAGTAAAGTCAACGACTGAAAAATTAAATTTCTAACATATTCACAGACTTTTCTGAAAATTACGCAAAATGAATTGCAAAATATTATATATAGGGCGGAAAGGAAAAAGGGACCTCTTGTCGAAGAAGTAAAATTTTCAGTACAAGCAAAATGGATGGTTAGGGTCGAAAATATCGAATTGTCGATTATTATAGCTTAGTTTGTTCTGTTCAAGCTCATATCGATTTAAAAGTTTCTCAAATATGTAAAATTATATTGATGGTGACAATGTAAAACTTCAAAGCTTGTTTTCTCAAAACACCTCATTTGCGTAACAAATATTCAAACTGCCATAACTCACTGAATTTATTAGTTAGAAATCTAAATTTGGTATCAAATTTTTCAGAATTTAATGCTGAATTTGAAAATAACATAAACTTTAAATCTTAAATTTGCGACAAGAAGTTCCTTTTCGCTTTCCGCCTCACATATGGAGGAGAATGGAGCGAGTGAAATGGACAGATAGAATAAAAAATTAAATTGTGTTGGAAAGAGTGAAGAAGGAATGATGCTGAAACTGATCAGGTAGAAAAAAAAAGGAATTGATGGAGTCACTGGCTGAGAAGAAACTGTCTACTGAAGGACGCACTGTAAGGAATGCTGAATGGGAGAAGTGTTCGGGACAGAAAAAGATATCGAATTATAGGCGTACCTTTGGAAAAAGAAGTCAGAAAGAGACTAGTGAAGTGCTTTGTGTGGAGTGTGGAATTGTATGGGGAAGAAACATGGACATTACGACGAAGTGAAGAGAAGCGAATAGAAGCATTTGAAATGTGGATATGGAGAATGATGGAACGTGTGAAATGGACAGACAGAATAAGAAATGAAACTGTGTTAGAAAGAGTGGATGAAGAAAGAATGATGCTGAAACTGATCAGAAAGAAAAAAGGAATTGGTTGGATCACTGGCTGAGAAGAAACTGTGTGCTGAAGGACGCACTGGAAGGAATGGTGAACGGGAGAAAAGTTCGGGACAGAAAAAGATAACAGATTATAGGCGACCTTCGGAAAAAGAATTCAGAAAGAGACTAGTGAAGTGCGTTGTGTGGAGTGTGGAATTATGTGGGGCAGAAACCTGGACATCACGACGAAGTGAAGGAAAGCGAATAAAGGATTTAAAATGTGGATATGGAGAAGGATGGAGCGTGTGAAATGGACAGACAGAATAAGAAATGAAGCTGTATTGGAAAGAATGGGGGAAGAAAGAATGATCCTGAAATTTATCAGAAAGAGAAAAAATGAATTGGTTGGGTCACTGGCTTATAAGAAACTGTCTGCTGAAGGATAAACTGGAAGGAATGGTGAATGAGAGAAAAGTTCAGGGCAGAAGAAGATATCAGATGATAGACAACATTAAGATATATGGATCATATGCGGAGGCTAAGAGGAAGGCATAAAATAGGAAAAATTGGAGATAGCTGGATTTGCAGTGAAAGACCTGTCCTTGGCAGAAAACTATGAATAAATGAATGCTAGGACTTCCGAGTTTTTCAAATAAAAAAAAGGCGTTTTCATGTGGTTATTTAAAATTATTTTATTTAAAAATTAACACGATTTCTGTCTCATTTTCCTGACATTTTCATCTTCAGTATCTTTTCTTTTCCTCCTGGTAGAGCTCTGATAATGTGTCTCAATCGACGAGGCATACTGTAGATGACGTCAGCAATCTTCTATTGGTCGATGATTCTCCATTGTGATAAGAGAGCTCGGAGATCTTCCAGAGTTTGCAGAGGTGCTTTTCTTCTCCGAATTCGCTTACCTAGCTTGTTCCACACATGCTCTATGGGTTGGGGTCTGAAGTGTACGTTGGCAGCTGTAAAAATTCTGTCACTACTTCTGCAAAATGTGGACGAACGTGCGTGCATTAGAAATTATCGCCTATACATGGGACAACAAAATGGCATGATCCTTTAGATATTCCGTGACACTTGACCGCCGTCAATGATCAGTGTTCTATAATCACCAGCTCGGAACGAGCAGCGGTACGGATGTCCTCCCATGCCATGATTTAACCTTTATTGAAAGGTGTTCTGCAGTGGCGAAACTCTTAAGAGACCTTTGAGGCTTAGCCTATCCAAAAAAAAAAAAAAAAAAAAAATTGAGTTATTATATCTAGTAACAGTATAAATTCGTTATAACAATGTATCGTAATACTTGGTTTCACTCCATATATTAAATTCACTGTTGGCAGTGATTTCTTAGCGAGGGGCGACGGCCTCGTTCATAGGCAGCGGCGCTCGCAAGCTCTTGAGGAAAGACCGGGGAGGGGGGGGGGAGGCATCCATTCGCTACGACTCAGTAGCATGGATAAATATATAATGGGATGCGAAACTGCGGTCAGCACCATCTGACGGTGGGGGGCTGAAATAAGATGATCAGCGCCCAATGTCGTAGGTGGTGAACATTATAACTACGTGTTGGGTACATTACCCAGAGTTCTCTATTTATCCGTTCGATTTATTGCTCGAGGAGACGAGCGAGATGGCAGACAGAAACTTGCTAATAAGTGAACATAAAATGATACATGTGTGTATAATCTTGAAACTTCTTGCCCCAGCAACTAAAACTTACCCTAGTGCAAACCCTAGTAACGCCGCACTTCGATTATTGTGACGTTTTGTTAAGTGACCTAAGTTCTGAATTGTCAGTCAAGTTACAGCGAGCTCAGAATATGTGCGTCAGATACGTGTGCAACATCGACGGTATGATCACATATCACAGTCCTTCGTAAGTCTCTCGTGGCTCCAACTTAAAGAACGTAGAACTTTACACTCTTTGTCTTTACTCTTTCGAATTCTGCACACTTCAACACCAAATTACCTTTCGTCTCGTTTCTCTTATCTTATACTCTAACCACGACGTAAATACCAGATCACTTATCTGTGGCACGCTAAGTATACCTCTTCATAGAACATCTTGTTATTCATCATCTTTTACAATATCCACCTCGCGTCAATGGAATTCCTTGTCACAAAGTATTAGGGGCTGCAAGACAATAAACACCTTTAAGAACAGCTTAAAAGATAACCTTATTAGCATTTCACTCCAATCATACTGATTTAAACTATCACTGACTACATTGTTACTTTTTTCTTTAGACATCATCCTGATTGTGCTGTATTTTAATTGTCTCGTAATAATCTCTTTCTGTTATCTAATATTATTTGAAATATATTAACATTCTATGTATTTTAGTTTAATTCTGCTACACAGTTTATTTCAGTGTTTAATTAATAGTTCATAGTATTTTGTTGTTTAATTTGTAAATAACTTTTGTATACATGTAACTCTCATCTGAATCAAATTGTTGGATTCTTTGTAAGTTCATGCATATATATATATATATATATATATATATATATATATATATATATATATATATACACACTTTTTGCTGGTTGAGTGGAAGAGAAGGCCTTACGGCCTTAACTCTGCCAGCTAAAATAAATCATTATTATTATTATTATTATTATTATTATTATTATTATTATTATTATTATTATTATAATAGGTGTATATTAAACAGTGATGTTTATGGACGTTGTAAAAATAGTGTTGTTGAATGTATTGTAAAGTAATAGTAATATAACAAATTGAACTATCTAAGTAGTTCTTGCAGACTTTTCCATTGCGCTGTACAATAAATACCCAAAGAATACAATCCCAATTATCTAACCTTTTGCTTTATTTTTTGTCTCTGTCTGGTTATATTTTAATCGGGTAGTGTAAAAAGATCGTCTGTTTTATCTTCCTGTTGGCTCCGGTAAGAATTTTCAGTAGAAGATGCTGTGAGGAATAAAAATGTAAATGTTTTATTTTAAATTGGGTTAGTTTTGAATATCGATGAGGGTGGGAGGGAATACTTTCTGCACAGTTTAACATTTTCGTCACCAGGTGCGCTGCTAAATGCATGGAGTAATTACTCTTTTCGCTACTTGGTGCGCTGCTAGATGTAATAACACCCCTCCCCCCAACAGGTAGCAGCAAGATCAATATCTACAACAGCGCCTCTAGTATGTGTTACGGGAAACTCAGTAAGTTTCGCATCCTATTATATATTCATCCATGTCAGTAGCATGACGCGGAGCTAGCCTCAACCGTGATATAATATGCCGCGCTATGTTGGTGTTATGTAAATTCTCTGCATTGTTTAATGTTAATGTAATCAAAAGTGCATGGTGTGAGAGTTACATACTAATTTTATGTAAAATCGCTCATACTGAGAGAACATTGAGGTCATTATTTATAGAATTAAAAGAGAAACCGTTTTCAATGTAATGTAAATATAATGTCGATCTCCTACCTTTGTAAGCTCATTTTGTTTCATACGCCCAACTTAAAAACGATTTCTCTTTTAGGGTAGACCAGGGTAATTGTAAACACTTTTCACTGATTTCAAATATATTTCAACATTACACAACCCTCAGTAACGGTAAGCATGACAAAGGAACAATGTGTTATTTTTATATCTTTCTTTTCCCTGAAAATGGGTTTAAAATAATAAGGTTGATTTTTTTCATCTTTTAATTGCTAGTTTACATTTACCCCACCTGTTTACATTTACTCCTTTGAGAGGGGGGTAATTGTTAACACCAATTTTCGCACGCGCTATCAGACACTGAACATTTTTTGTTTTGTTTCAGAAGAAAGAGCTGTAATCCTTCCAACTCCAATTTTGGTCACTGGTACATTTCGTCCATTTAACCTATGATAAATGACGATATAGGAACTCAGTACCTCTCCTGAGCTTCACGATAACTGTAGTTACTATTTTTCACATCTGTGACAACCCTCTCTAAATCCTCCACAGTGTAGTTGGGTTGGGGTCTCTTTGATTACTGAAAAGTACGAAATGTAACCATAGTAAAACATGTTTACAATTACCTCAAGCAATTAAAACTATGGGGCAAATGTAAACACGTCATAATTTAATGAACTGAGGTTATGGGATATCTCAAAACCATTGTAATAAATGTTAACTACTATACATTACTCATAAAAACAACATATTCTTAAAAAATAGCACTGTACGTTTACTTACAATGCCAAAAATGAAGGTGAAGCAAAATTATTTCTCATTTTTTCTGTAGACTCTTACAAAACATTCGTTCACAACTAAGCAGTTACTCCTATTTGGCGCCAAACTGCTTTGTAGGTTAGCCAACATGTTAATTTAAATATTTCCCCGAATTAAATTTTTTATATTGACAGTTTTGTATTTCTCACAGCATTTGTTTACAATTACCCTCATCTACACTAATTCTACACATAATGACCTCAATGTTTTCTCAGTATGAGCCATTTTACTCAAAATTGGTATGTAACTCGCACACGCATGCACTTTTGATTAAACTGTCACTCAACAATGCAGCGCATTTACAGAACAGGAAATAAAGCATTTCCGGACAAATGTCTAAAGAATATCTTTTCATCCTCTATATGATAGGAATATCCCCTAAAGTTTTTACATACATTTCAGTTACACTCTGTATATTGATTAGAAGTGAGCAAGATTGAGGGGAGGTAGAACTAGAACTGTCAGTACTTGATACATTTTATATTAGTTTTTGGATAAAGAAATTGTGTTCTTACGAGGTATAAATTGTATTGTATATACATTGTATGTTTGGTATGAGTGGTATGCAATGTGTGTGTGGTATGTGTGGTATGCAAAGGTATGTATAGGAGAGAGGCCACTTGGTATGCACGGGAGGGAGATCACGACAACAGAACGTTACGACCTAGAATAACTATCACGGTTATCCTCGAGCTAGCCGGATCAGTACCCACATCGGCTGACAACAGTAAGGTTCACTGAATATCCAGGTTTCGAGCGGGCGATCTCAGTCGTCACCTAGCGTTCGGGGAATGATTTGGAATGATGACGAAATGGAGAAATGAAAAATTCAAGGCCTGACCGGGACTCGAATCTGGACCACTTGCGTGACAGGCTGAAATCTGACCACTCAGCCACCCACAGAGGACACGTTCGGGAAATACTGTGGAATGATAATGCAGTGGACATCGGACGAAATGATGGGGAAACGAGAGAACTTCGAGAAAACCCGAACTTCGACTGTGACAGGCCGAAGATCTGATGACTCAGACACCTTTGTTAGTTTTTGGTAATTTAACGTTTTATAATGCTAAAAGCAAGGATGCCCCTTATCATCTACTTGGAGGATTTAGTGAAGAACTGTTTTCAGAACATGGGAGGAGTGATAGTAGGAGGAAGAAGGATAAATTGTACAAGATTTGCTGATGATATGGCGTTGTTAGCAGAAGAGAAGATGATACTAAGAGATATGCTACTAGAGCTAAATGACAGCTGTGAATAGTATGAAATGAAGATAAGTGCCAACAAGACGAAGACCATGGTCATAGGAAGAAAAGTAAAGAAGGTAAACTTGCGAATTCTAAATGAGCCAGTAGAGCAAGTGGATAGCTTCAAATACTTGGGTTATACATGAGCTGCTGCCAAGAAGTCAAAAGGAGGGTAGCAATGACAAAGGAAGCTTTTAATAGAAAAATAAGCATCTTCTGCGGACCTCTGGGAAAAGAATTAAGGAAGAGACTGCTGAAGTGCTTTGTATGGAGTGTAGCATTATGGGGCAGAAACATGGACATTAATGACGCGATGCACGCCCGAGCGCAACAGTGCATTGAAGCAGAAGGAGGTGCCTTTGAAAACGCGCGAAAACATCGACCCCAACTTCTAGAATATTAGGTATGTATGCATACGTGAATACAAACTTAAAATTTATCCGTTATCTGTCTCAAAATGCGAGTTAGTACAATGGAATCTCAGAAGTTTTTGTGAAATCAAAGAGCCATATCTCCGTAACCGTTCGAAAACGGACCTATATTCATATTAACGTTTTCACTCAGAATGACTTCAGAATTCACATCCTAAATTTTTTACCTTTCCTCGTGAATCACCCTGTACGTAGCCCATGTATATTATATTCCTACTCACTAGTCCCCTACAAATATCGCAAATTAACAAATTAGGCCTACACCGAAGTAAAAGGAATCAATCACTGTACTCACACGCCTACTGGCACTTATGCCAGAAATAGTGTCATATATGTAAATATATATTTTTATTATTATTTATGTACAATGGCTGTAGAGGGCGTCCTGCGCGTATAAGACCCTAAAACGGCCAGAAGTGTCAATAAACTACTACTAGTACGTAAACGATAAATCTGAGCCTTATTAGCACAGTCTAATACATACAGTCACGCAACTCATACGTATAAAATATGCCAACATTTGACAGCTGGCGCGACAGTAGCCCTCTAGCGGCAGGCAAGTTAAAAGTGTGTACACGACATATGATAACACATCAGAAAACGGGTTTTGCGTAATTTATTTTATATTTTTATGCTATACAATAAGTGTATATGGTTCTTATTAATTCTACTTTAGAATCCTGGAAGAATTTCACACGCAGTTAATCTACAAGTTTCAGAAGCTGGGAATAAACGTAATTTTTTCTGCTCCTTACAACTGAATCATGGCCCTGATCACGTATCATGGTTTGAAATAATATAATTCAATGCATTCCTAAATATATTTATGAATCATTGGAACTTTGCATTTTCTGTGAGAAGAGTAAAAATTAGTAGCTTCAGAATTGTAGGGTACATCGCGTGGTGAACTCCTCTCCATATTTCCTGAGAAATTAACGATTTTGCATACCGCAAATTGAGGTAAACTCGGCCGCTGAGGTAATCTTGAAAATAAAGAAAAGGGGACGATTTAAACATTAATATGAAGTTCATTATTTTTCCATTTCTTAAGAACCGGTATTTCCTTTATTATTTTGAGTCACAAATAGTGCTGATGTTATGGTTTAAATTTTTATGGCAAGTTTACCGCATTTTACATTACATTTCCAGTTTTCACACATAATGCCTAATTTTAACTTGTCCTACCTATATAATACGTAATTTACATGCACTTACTGTTAATATGACGTAGGTGAGAACAGATAAATGAACACACAATTTTGTTGAAAAAATTGTAACTTCAATTAAATCAGAAAATGTAGGCCTAATTTTATTTTCAGAGCAGAAGTGTTGTAAGTCAAAAATGGGTAATGAGGGGTTAAAGTAAACATTCTGTAAAATACAGCGCAAAGTGGCAGTTAATATTGAATGTATTTAAACTATTAATTGTCAGTGAATAGCACGAAGGATATATTAATTGCTACTTTGCGCTGTATTTTACAGAATTTTTACTTTAAACCTTATTACGTGATTTTGACTTACACCACTTCTGCACTGAACGGCTCAAATAATCACTGGGAATGTAAAATCAACACCAATAACAGTCATGAAAATTATTACAGAAAAGATTGCTTTTTCTATTAAATTAAAAAAGGCTCTTTTATTTCTTGAGAACTTAATACGTCTGCCACATGAATCTACAGCAACACATCAGAAATTTATCGACACAGTCTGGATTTATTCAAGAAGTGAATATTTTGCAAAAGGATTACCATACTCCATGAATTCTTGCAAAATTAACACCATGATACCTACTTGAATGCTATATAATATTCAACTTTTGAAAAATATAAAGAAAAAAACACGAATACAAAAATTATGGAATTACTTGCATTAAAAACTGTAGATATATTATCCAAAATCGGAATGGTTACACATTTACACATATGATCTCTGCAAAAAAAAAAATAATAATAATATACTGTAACAGGTATTTACTTTGTTTTTATTTAAACTGTCCTTCCTGACATACAAATAGGTAACTGATAAGTAATAAATGTTTTATAGAACACAATACGTAGGCTACCTACAACGTGGATTATAGGTTATGACTGAGTTATGATTTTCTCTTGGACTTTAGGGAATCTGAAGAACGACAAATTCGGAGATTTAAACTTGTTGTTATTGCAATTTTCGTCATTGCACACATTACCTTTATTCCGACGCATGATTAAAACGTTAATATAACATCTCGCATCCCTTTAAAGCACGTGCTGGCTGTATCAACCCTATGACCAGTGCCTTGCCTGCCGCTTGGGCGCTAGTGTCGCGAATGTTGGCAAAAAAAGTGTTGAAGTTGCGCGACTGTGTGTATTAGACTGTGCTTATTACGATTTTATTATTATGTAATAGTTTACATACATAATATCGCTGTTCCGGAGGAACAACGACGTAAGTGCAACATAGATTGTTTTTCAGGAGAAGCAAAAACAGAATCATATTTACATATAAATACATCAGGGGGCGGTTATTCAGGTGAAGTAAGTGAAGTGCTACTTCTACGCGTAAAACACAATTTTATCTTTTATTAATAATTAATTCTAGTTATTACCGGTACCGCATTTATAAATATAAGTTTTATTTTCAGTCGTCATGAACAGTGTTTAGTTGTATAAATAGTACCTGTAAGCGTCCGTTGAATAGAATAATGTCAACTGTTACGAGCGCCGAGCGGTATCTATTAGAACTTACGATACTGTAGAGGTGAAATTATTTGGGTTCCCATTCTCATACAGCACTTGGTTTCCATGGTAACGTGACTTCACTGACTAAAGAAAGATTGTATGAGTGAAGAGCGTTTCTGAGTCTTTCAGTTACGGAGAATTGTCAGACTTCTAGGTGGAGTGACCAGTTTGCAGATCTAACGGTACTAATAAAAGAGAAGGGTTGAAACTGGTCTCCAAGGCCGGGGCATGGATAAAATTATATATTCATCCATGGCCGGGGCTATTGTTTAAGGGCTGTGAAATTTTACAGTATGTACTACCTGACTCGAGAATAGTATTCTCATTTCCTGTGTCCAAGCAGCCACCCCTGCAGCGGTAAATTAGCTGGCTCCATATTATTTTATCAGGAATACACTTCACATACATGTGCAAAGTTTAAAAGTTGTTTTCCGCAGCGTGTATTATTTCTTCTCATGAGCTCAGCAGTTTTGTTCCAGCTCTTGTATTTGAAAGTTTAACGCGCGCGTAAATGTACACGTCATGTAGCTTAATACTGTGTACGTATACAGTATATTAACTTATTCTTTATATATAATTTGAACTGGAAATGCAAATTACGGGAAAACGGCTGAACGGATTTTAATGAGTGACCCCTCATTTTTATGCCTGGCATCCAAAGTTTTTCGGAAAAATAGCAGTTTTCAATGAAATGTCAATTTTCCTACATAATTTTCCTATTTTCCAAAATCCATCTGTTGTCAGTTTTGTGAACTAATTTTATTGAATCACGGCCGACTTGATTGAATTTCAGAACAAAACACACACTACAATAAACAATAGGCTATTACACGAAGGCCATGACCTGCAGGATTGCCGACATGTTTAGAGCTCAATTCAATTTGTTATTAAAAACTGATTCTGCAGTGTATAATTTTCTGAGTACAGCTGTGTATTGGATATTCAAATCTACGAAACTTGAGGTGGTTTGATGACATTATTACCATTATAAATTAAATATTATTATAGTTAGTATCATGATGCGTCTATTCTTCATTAATTGTACATAATATTGATGCTATATTGATGACATGAAAGTGAAACGTTTTGAGGTTATGTAAGTAAATGTAGAGAATATCTTAATTTAGATCTTCATTTCTATAATTTACTGAGTGACTGCTATATATAACTACAAAACTTAAATAAGATAATAATACTGCTATTAAAAATCAAATATTTTTATACTTATTAACCCAGTGGGGTTGGGTCTTTTTCATATACTTAATGGCGGTGTAGTGTAGATATTGATATGTGTCATTGTCTTCAGTATTGGCTCGAGAGAGCGCAAAAATTACAGTTCGTTCCTAAGGAAAGATGAAAAGGTACTACTTACTGATAAAATAAGAGGCCTAGAAAATTTTGTAGTCTCCAGATCATTTCAGCAAGATCTCTTAGTAGGATAAAATGATTTTACGCTCTACATTTCAAGCTCTACATGCAGCAGCTATACGAAAATGCTATTGTTCGAAAACTTAGCAAACATGACATTTTTTTTTAACTTCTACCTACAATCCACAATGACCTGAAATAGCTACTGCTATCATTCTGACATTGATACTTGCGTTTACGCGTTGAAACTCAAAAACTGAAGTTGGATATGTTCAAGAAAAAGTATTTGGCCTAAAAAGAATCCATTCAGATGTTTCATTATTATGGAAGAAAATAACTATCAAAAAGACAAGTATTGTTCATTGAAAATAAATCTGAAACATTTTTATTTGAACGTCTAACGAACTTAGTTTGCATCAGCATTTGCTGCACAAGCCACTAGTTTAATGTATTTAGAGTATATTAGTAATAAGTATATATAGTGTATTAATCCTACATCTAAGTGTATATTATATGTTTAATCACCATAGTGCTATTATACAAATAAGAGTATTTAGGTACCAGTACACCGAAAATGTTGATAAATGAGTGCGAAATGTGTATTCCGAAAATTACACAGTAATTTATTAGAAATGCCGTTTTGTACACTTAAATATGAGGGCAAAAAAAAAGATGTTTTAAATTCTTGATGACCTACAGTTCCATTTCTTCTTTGTTTTAAAAAGTAGTAAGAAAATAGAGAAGTTGTATAAAATAACTTTAAAAAAAGTCTTCCGATGAAAGAAGTTTTTCTTTTTGAGAATATTGAAAATTTCACTCGAAATGCTACGTCAAAGGAGAGACTTCCATCACTAGCCCCGTAATTTTGCGTAGAGATATACTGTCCAATCTCAGTGTTAAACTCAGACATTTTATGAAGACACCATCGACAGGTTTGCTGCTTTAAAAGATAGGAGGATTGACTTGGTATGCAAGAAATTGGGTGAGTCCTGAAATAAATTAATTTTCCTGTTTGCATGTATTCTGGAACTAATAAAATTGAACGTAGTTTACGAATAGTAGGCCTACTTATTACATTGGTGAAACTAGTCATGCATTTATTTATGTGAAAGCACTTCACCTATTATTTTACGGCGAGCCGCTACTGAAATACATAATAAATATTTGAAAAAATATATATATCATGACAATCGAAATAAACCAAAATATTATAATTTTGGTTACTTTTGTACCTACTAGTCAGAGAGGGGTGTTTTAATATTCACCCCAATTTTGCAGTTGCGTCATAGTTCTTCCTGAGCAGCGATAAGTAAAATGAAGAACTTTATAATATAAAATTAAAAAGATTATGAAAAGCATATGTTTGCTTCTATGAATCACAGTCAGACGATTAAACTAAGTTATACAAAGAAGTAGACACACACTGACACACAATACGTGTTACTTTTATATTTCCGGAAAGAGAGAGCGCTGCGAGTAAAATATAAGAGCCTGAAGAAAAGTTTAATAGCGCGTAAAATGAGACCACTGAAGACAAAAATATGTTCCTTTATGAATACTCTTAAAATGACTGTCTCCAGGCATAGTATGGGGTTCGGTATCAAAGTTCAGTGTTTTTAGAGCGTGTGGCTACGATTAATCCTGGAGTTTTACTGCGAAAGAGCACTGAACTGACTAACGCGGGGAAGTTCCGCAAGGACAAAACCACTTTATATTAGAGCGTGAAATAATTATTACTGGACGATTTATAGAAACTGGGACAATAACAGAATTTTATAGCATTTCTACTTAGTTCTTCAATTTTATGAATGTTTTCATCGTTTCAGGGGGCCCTGATTCTAAAAGTTATGTACACTCAGTGTTGCCATAAGTAGGGATTTTCACACGAAAAGTGATATATGGATTTTTTTTAAAGCAATTGCAAAAATTGGTATTCATGTTTTGACAAAATTAGTCACTTACGGGATTTTAAAAACAACAGATTCATGTGTCCCTTGTTTTGTGGCTATCCTGTGCAGGGACGCCAACCTCTCTAATACAAACTGGAGTACTAATGACTTTAAATTGAGATAGGCCTACTTTTCTCATAAAAATGATGGTACCGACTCAAAAGTAATGTTTATTAAATATGTAATGCTGTAGAAATTTAGTTATGAATAGAACGTGAATTTTTAGATGATAAAAATTATAAGATATAATAATCGCCCATGAGGAATTAGCAGTCAAAAAATAAGGAAAACACACACTGAAAATCCCTATAATTCACAACACATTTTTAGCTTCAGAATACTAACCAATTACTTCTGAATAGTTCATTCTCTATTTGTAATATTCTTTTACCCTTAAAACTAAAGAAAAAAAAGGTATTTTACTAACAACTTCAAATTAGTTTAACTCTGAAAATATTGAGATTAGGACATATGTTTATATTGCATATTTTACTCAAAATGTCTTTCGGAAATAAGCTCCGTTAGTTGCGGTAAATCCTCGTGAATCACCCTGTATATTTTTTTCAACAGAAAAGTGCATATTAACTATCCTGTAAGTCATATTAGCAGTTTTACACTTAATATGTAATTTATTTATTTATTTATTTATTTATTTATTTATTTATCTTTTATTATTGTTAAGTTATTTAATGACCTTGTATAAACTACTAGGTTATTTAGCGTCGATGTATTTGGTGATAGCGAGATAGTATTTGGAGAGATGAGGTCGAAGTTCGCCATATATTACCTAACATTTGCCTTACGGTTGGGGAAAACCTCGTAAGAAACCTAACTAGATAATCAGCCTAAGCGGGAATCGAACCCATGTTGGAATCAGTTGGCAAGCGCCTCTGCTGACTGAGATACGCCGGTTGTTGTTGTTATTATTATTATCATCATCATCATCATCATCATCATCATCATCATCATGTGTATTACCATTAGGCTACTATTATTTCCTTTTTCTTTATTTCTTTCTTTGTATTAGTTCAATAAGAGTTTTATATTGTTCTTTGATTCTGTCGATACTCTATTGGAATTTAGTGTAATTTGTACCAGTTTTATATTGTTCTTTGATTCTGTCGATACTCTATTGGACTTTAGTGTAATTTGTACCAGTTCTATATTGTTCTTTGATTCTGTCGATACTCTATTGGACTTTAGTGTAATTTGTACCAGTTCTATATTGTTCTTTGATTCTGTCGATACTCTATTGGAATTTAGTGTAATTTGTACCAGTCTTGTCACTGTTTGTATTTGTTTTATTTGTATGTGTATCTGGTAGGATGAGAGAGAAGGCCTTAATCTTGTCAAATTAAACAAATAATTTAAGTTGTAGTAAAGGTCATTGTTGTATCAATCTTTATTACATTTTCAAGTCCACACCTGTGGAGTAATGGTCAGCGCGTCTGGCCGCGAAACCAGATGGCCCGGGTTCGATTCCCGGTCGGGGTAAGTTACCTGGTTGAGGTTTTTTCCGGGGTTTTCCTTCAACCCAATATGAGCAAAATGCTGGGTAACTTTCTGTGCTGGACCCCGGACTCATTTCACCGGCATTATCACCTTCATCTCATTCAGACGCTAAATAACAAAGATGTTGATAAAGCGTCGTAAAAGAACCTACTAAAAAAAGAAATACATTTTCAACAATCTGCGAGATCTAGTTCTAAACCATGAAAAGAAAGTAAACTGCAGCACAAATAAGATGCAAGTGTTCCCTGATAATACCTGTGCTTAGCGCCGAAATGACATCAAGCCAGTACAGTCTATGAACAACTAGTCTAACCTTATCTCCGTACGCCCTGGGGCAGAATACGGTCCCTAGCAATCACGTGCGGCAGTTTAAATCACGCTCTCTACTGGTAACAACGGAGCAATGAGCGTATTCCGAATCTCACCGGTGAGCAATCTGATGGCATCACGGTGTTCCGAATTCCACCGATGACGTCATTGATGCTCCACCGGTGTCGCACCAGTGCCATCAACTTGCAGAGGTGGTGGCAGTCTCCATCAGCCGCCATCAGTGAATCTGATTGGTTCTTGTATAGGGCGGGAATTAGCAGACGAATGACACTGTTGTGTCATGGCGGTGTGTTCTGCTGCATTGTTTGTAATGAGCACAACGTAAAAACAATATGTTAATGGCTTATGAGCGAACATGTGAACGGACCAGTTATTACTACCGGTTCAAGAAATAAATTGTTTATGCTATCTTTTCTTTGAACGAGATGGGAGTACGAAAATTTCGCAAAATTTTGCTAGCGTAGCACAGACAACAACTTGTACAGTCGCCATGACATCATCGATCCTTCCAGCAGTTTTGTTCCTTATTTCGCTGCAACGTGACGTCATTGATGCCACCGGACCGGTGAGATTCGGAATACGCTGAATGACTACCTACAGCGCTGACTGAAGAGCCGAGTTCGCTTCTCTCCATCACTGTTCCATGGTTTACATTTAAATGGAGTGATTCGTGCACGGTTCTCTCTTATCCGACAATTCATACGGCAGCAAAGTCCTGGCTGTTACGTTAAGTTTAGTAAGCACGTTCTAATCATTTCCGTTTATGAAATAGCCTACACCAGAATCTCTCAGACCTCTGTAAATAATTTTAATAATTCTAAGGACCGCCATAAGCTATTCGGCTATTATGATAAAATTTTTTAACATGCGTTGGAAATTATGTAGACTAAACTAAAAAAAAAAAAAATGAATTGTGTTTACAATATATTTCTCAATGTGTTATACTAGAGAGGTAAAAACTTGAGGTCCATTGTCTGTCAGAAAGTTGGGGGCGTGACTGTACTACAGTTGGTGAATACTGAATACTTCCACAGTTATCATCCGTGCATTCCGAAGGTGAGAGGCAATGTTAGCCTACATGTCATGTATAAAAAATCTCAATTGAGTGTACTGACGTAAGTTTTATTTGGCGATAATATTGAACTAAATAATTTGTTTTGTTAACAATGAATTAAGAAAGAAATTAAAATATTTATTACTCTCCTTCCAGTTATGCTACATAAAAATATAAACATATCCTTTACAGAAAACAGTATTATATCCAAACGCGTTTTACATTCATTCATAATGTTCTGCCCAAGGGCAGCATTCTCCAATCTTTCCTATTTTCTGCTTTCCTCTTTGTCTCCTCATATGATCCATATATTTTAATGTCTATTATCTCATATCTTCTTCTGCCCCGAACTCTTCTCCCGTTCACCATTCCTTCCAGAGCATCCTTCAGAAGGCTTCAGTGACCCAGTGAAGGCTTCCTTTTCCTCTTTCTGATCAGTTTCAGCGACATTCTTTCTTCATCCACTCTTTCCAACACAGCTTCCTTTCTTATTCTGTCTGTTCATTTCACTCGTTCCATCCTTCTCCATATCCACATTTCAAATGCTTCTAGTCGTTTCTCTTCACTTCGCGCTCATCGATCGGGAGAGTTGCACGTGGCAGTCTCTATGCCGTATCAAAATACGGTCGATTAGCGCTTCTCTCGTTTCCTCCTTCCTTTGCTATACCAAGTCTTTCACCCAATCCCATAGACAGTAAATACTCTTCGATATGGTACCCTTCTGTCCGGAAAGCGTCGTTCATATTCAGCAACGGCATGCAAGGTAATTCCATCGCACAAACCATAATCATACACAATACCGGCGTATTCTGCAGTCGAAAATTTATAAGGCATCTTGAAAAACACAACTTAACACTTCCGATAACTGTACCTGTATAACTACTGTACTGTAGGTAGCTGACTGAACTGCTTTGAACCGATAAGTGATAACGTATTTGTTGTGACATTTGTAATGCCCCACCACCCGGTTTGTTTCTCTTGTCTTATCTACATCGCTCACAATGCAGATTCCAGTGTTACATCATTCATCGGTGATTTTGTCTCACGTCAGCAGCATATGGTAACGTCTGATTCACATTGGGGCGAGACGTTTTACCAAAAAAATGCATCTAGCTCCGCCATCGTTCGAAAACGGACCTATGTTCATATGAACTTTTTCACTTAAAATGACCTAAGATATCGTATCATAAATTTTTTACCTTTCCTCGTGAATCACCCTGTATAAGGTATAGTGACCGGGAGAAGAGTTCGGGGCAAAAGATATCAGCTGATAGACAACGTTAAGATATATGTATCATATGGGGAGATTAAGGGGAAAGTAAGAAATTGGAAAGAATGGAAAATGCTGGGTTTGCAGTTAAAGATCTGCTCTTGGGCAGAACACTGTGCGTGTATGTATATAATATACTGTATATATATATATACACACACATACATACACGTACATATTCTTTGTTAAGATTTTTAAGTTTCCCCTTCCGGTGGCAGAAGCGTCTGAATGGTTATGGAGACTTTCATGGGGTAGAGTTATTTTATTGATTTGCCTCTCTGTTGCTGTCGTGTGTCCTATCAGACAGTATTCAAATTTCCCACACGTGTTTGCGGTTTTGTTTGTGTTTTAGTTTAGTGGTTGGGGCTGGTGGTAGTTGTAGGGGAGTTTCTCCAGTGTTGTTTTGTTGTTTGTGTTCGGTGGAGTTGCGAAGATGAGTTGTATACATACTCGATTTACTTACGAATGTGTGTATTGTTTATGTTGTTTAGATGTGTGAATAGTATGTACTGTAAAAGGAAGCAAAAACGAGCAAAATTGTATTCGATTTTTTTGTTTGAAGTATCTCGAAGAATAACGTCCTGAAATTGACATTACTTACGGTGCACCCTATATGTTTCATTAGAATGGACAGAGTCCAAGCTATATTTTTCTTAACGATTCATCATTGCTTTCTCTCTTATTTATAACTAGCTGAAAGCACCCGGCGTTGCCCGATTGTTCTTTTTGCTTCTTTTTTTAATTAAACTGGTTGTTAGACCTTTCGGTTGTACCAAAAAATCAATATGTACATATATAATTTAATTTATATTGGAAGATTTTTTACCCCTTGACTTCTGCATGCCTATTTTTTTTAATATGACTTGAGAAACTCTATCTCACAAATTCAGAACATATTAGGCCTATATTAATTCTTATTTCATACACAGAATACAGATACAATATAAACTCGCAATAAGTCATTTTTTAAAATAGAGACTAATATTCTGAGAGACGTATACCAGTTTTTTTTTTAGAAATCAAGAGATTATTTCCACAACGCATAACGTACTACATTGGCAACATGATTATACAGTTAGAATTTCGCAGTAACACATTTTCGGACATGAACAACAATATTTTTAGAGACGTATATTATTTTTATTTTTACTATTTTACTATTTTACTATATTATTTTTTACTATTATTTTCAGTCGGCTTATGTACATCCACATACTACATTAGCAATATGACAAAAGTATCATTGGATTTATTTTTGATATGTGTAAAATAGTTTTTTTCCTACTCCTTTGTATAAAATATAGTTGAGAATGTGAAAAACACGGAGTTTTTAAGTTAATGTCTGCAACTTTGAGCGACTGTCCTTGAGTTTAATTTTAATATGGCCATTACAAATGTTAGTCGCACTGAAATTGCTGTTACTTAAAATCGAAACGCATGTTAGTGGGTATCATAAGAATGCGTGGATAAAAACATCATATTTCGTTTTGCCAGTTAATATTGTCACTTCCATTACTACGTTCTGAATGAATTTTTTCACACCAATTCTTGTTTCATTGCATAATTTTGGTGGGTTTGGTATTATTGGTGATTCAGTATTAAGTGTTAAATTATATAGTAGCAATCCTTGTGGTTTCAAAGAATTCAAGAATTCAGTTGGATAAAACACAGTCTGTCACTACGTACAGTATAACTGCATTGAGAAATTAATAATACGTTCCTGGGCTGAGTAAAGATATTTATTGCATGAATTTATCTAGTTTTAGCCTTCATGATGTGTATCAACAATGTTATTTAATTTCGTGTTATAATTTCCGTGGTCTCGTGAAAGTCGATGTTGCATAATCAGACAATAATAAAGAACAAATGACTGCAGAGAATTGGATTTTAATATTATACATGAATGTTTGATCGTATATAATTTTACTTTTTATTTTTTTATTAATTTAACGTCCATTTGCAGAATTTTAATGTAGCCTATGTTCTTCTGGTTATGAAGGTTAAATGTGCAAACTTAGGCAAATATCGGTCAAAGCGTGTAGAGAGTACATACATATATACATACATACATACATACATACATACATACATACATACATACATACATACATACATACATACATACATACATACATACATACATACATACATACATACATACATACATACATACATACATTCATTCATTCATACATAGCCACATTGACTTTTATACAGAGTGATTTATATAGAACTGACACACATCTTTCATTAATTGTTTCAAAACGAATTGTGCTAGCGACAACTTATTATACCTAAAATGTAGAGGAATTTTAGGAGATTATTTACCTCTATAGCAAATGTTGAAAATGTCCTCCATCCTGCATAAGGCACAACTCAACACGTCGTTCCATGTTACTGGCCACTCGTTGGAGGACTCTGTTGTCAATAGCTTGAATCTACTGTGTGATGTTGCGCTTCAGATCGTCCAATGTCTGGGGACGTGTGGCGTAAACCCTATCTTTTAAGTAACCCCATAGAAAGAAGTCCGGCGTTGTCAAATCCGGAGATCTCGGTGGCCACAGGTTCCTGGAAATTATTCGGTCGTCAAAGAAACTTGGTTTTAGGCCTGCACTTTTCGCAGCTCTCTGACACATTGAGTAGGTGTACCCTGTCTCCTGCGACAAACGTCTTAATGATTTTTTGGGTGACTGCTCCAGTCGTGCTCTTACGTCAACAACAACAACAGTGGGAAGCCTAGATGAACGATGCTTGCCCTTTTCACTCACCAGAGATCCAGTTGTTTCCAATTTGTTTACCATTCCCAGTATTGTGTTTCTTTTGGGAGGATTGCGAACACCAAATTCTCTCTGGTATGCCCTTTGAGCAGCTGTAATTGAATTCGTAATCCAGTATTGCTTCACAAGGAAGAGTCGTTGATTTAATGTGTACTGCATTTTCACGTTGACACAAAATGTCGAAAACAGCTGCCAACAATAGGAATAAAACATAAACATCTGCGCATCTAGTGCTGCCAACAATAGGAATAAAACATAAACATCTGCGCATCTAGTACTGCCAACAATAGGAATAAAACAAACATCTGCGCATCTAGTGACAAGGAATCGAAACTCCAGAACATTCTGCTTAGTTTGGTGCTAAAATTGGGTCATTGAATGAATTTCCAACGGAATAATTAAAGAAAGAAATGTTTCAGTTCTATATAAATCACTCTGTATATAAGATTTGAAGTTCCTATATGTTAGAGTTGTGCGTCGCGTGTGATGTAGGTGGGTTTGAGCAATAGCCATGAGGGCTTGATATTTGACATAAAATCAACTTTGGGTTGCAGTTTCGAGTCGCATCGTCCCAACAAGTGATGCCCCCCCTCCCCTCCACCCGACGCGCGTCGCGGCGGTGTGAGATGTTGGCCGTCGCGCCTCACTTCAGTCGTCTGCGGATCGCCGCCGGAGTCGGGGGTCTGGTGCAGAGTCCAGGTGGGCGCACTTGTGTTGTATGTGTGGCGCACACGAAGCCACTATTATTATTATTATTATTATTATTATTATTATTATTATTATTATTATTATTATTATTATTATGCCGTGACGTGTGTGTGACATAATCAATTGCTTTTAATATATGAGGAGCATAATGACGCGGGTTCGAAACCCGTTGCAGTAGTGTTGTTTTATGTTTCGTGTGTTTGTGGGCAACTGATTTTATGATTTATTTAATTGAAGTAATTCTATCGATAATTTTCGCTTCCCTGTTCGAAGTTTTACCTTGAATTCGTGTTCCGGCTTTTCTCGATCTCACAGTAGGCACGTCACTCACACTTAGTCAACATTACACCTGCCTACACATAATCCAATACAGAACTTCACTTTAAAGATCAGTGTCCTAGGTAGGATTCAAATCTACGAATGTGAGTGCCATAAATATCAGGGATGCGCCTTACGTTCTATACTTCTGTGTAAAATACTGATTTTCAGTAGTTTTATTTATTTTTTAACTTATTTTTGTATGAGGATTCATGAGAAAAAATTTAAAAAATATCTCAAGATTTTAACAAAATACTTTTCCTACTTCCTGACGCCACGAATGATGCTCTGTATCCAGTTTTCTTCTGTATCTTGAGTCCTCGTTCGTGTTTTAGTTAACAACACTCTCATCTCCGAGTGCAATCATAACTAATCAGGTGACAAAATTATATTATACTAATTGACGGATATCTGTTAATACAGACCTCGTCCTATTTTTATGGTCACATTACGTCACTTTTCTGAAAATTCCAGTACCTTCAGCATCGTAGATTCAAGTCCACACCTACAAGTATTACGTTAGCAGACAATACTATAGACAATCTGTTAAGTTTATTCATAATTGTCGGTAGACGTCTTGTTAAGTCACCTTACAGTAAGTGTCTGAAAATACCAGGACTTTCAACATCGTGAATGCAAGTCCACACCTACAAGTATTACGTTAGCAGACAATACTATTGACACTATTTTAAGTTTATTCATAGTTGTCGGTAGGCGTCTTGTTAAGTCACCTAACAGAAAGTGTCTGAAAATCGCAGGACTTTCAACATCGTGGATCGAAGTCCACACCTATAAGTATTATGTTAGCAGACAATATGTACTGTACTATTGACAGTATTTTAACTTTATCCATAGTTGTCCTTAGGCGTCTTGTTATAAGTCACCTTACAGAAAGTGTCTGAAAATCGCAGGACTTTCAACATCGTGGATCGAAGTCCACACCTATAAGTATTACGTTAGCAGACAATACTATTGACGGTAATTTTGAAGTTTATCCATAGTTTTCGGTAGGCGTCTTGTTAAGTCACCTTACAGAAAGTGTCTGAAAATCGCAAGACTTTTAACATCGTGGATCCAAGTTCACATCTACAAGTATTACGTTAGCAGACAATACTATTGACATTCTGTTAATAGTTGTCGGTAGGCGTCGGGTTAATATCACCTTTCTGAGAGTGTCTAAAATTAAAAGACTCTAATAAACAGAAAATGTTGATAGTAACATTTTCTTATCTACAGTTCGGGTTACAACAGGATATGAATACTCTGAGAGAGATTTGATTCCAAAAGAATATTTCCTCTCTCTTTTGTGCTCTGTGTTGTTTTAACCTACTGAGTCCTGAGACATTTGTTGTTTTATTTTTAAAGTTTAATATAATTCAATACTTCAAAAAAAAAAAAAAAGTCACTAACACGAGGAAAAATGCTGACAAAATTCTGCAGGTTACAGTTAGGACACAAATGCAGATGTATTATATTTTTTTTATTTTAGTGGATTATTTTACGACGCTTTATCAACAGCTTAGGG